>NC_134411.1:18997509-19135009 GCF_038048845.1 Mixophyes fleayi | reverse complement strand
ACAGATGGAAAGTACGGTAAAAGTTGGTACAACCATGTATTAGTACTTTTTTGCAGTCTTTACACCAATGGCCTGAGGTACTTTGTGATCAATATTCGTTATGAGACACTGGTGTCTGAAACTGAATCCTGCTGAATATTAGCTCTGCAAAGAAAAAGGGCTGGTTCTGTGTCTCTCCTTCAAAAGTTTTGTTTTAAAGATTTGCAGTTGCAAAAACAAGAGACACGTGGGAGCCTTACGTATATTTAAATTTAAAAAAAACATTAAAAAAATTGTATTATCATTTTGTTTAATTTTTATATTTTTCTGGAAACTTTAAACAGCAAACATCTGAACATAAGTCCATATGCAGAAAATGAAACTTGAATTGGCTGATAGTAATCGTTTAAGCGGCACTTATAAACCCGACACAACTACACACCGACGGAAAAATGACGATCAGTATAACAGCGATAATGTACAAATAGCGACTTACCATCTAAGTGACAAGTACTATTTCCGGCACCTGAAATTCCCTGCTAATGTAAAAAGCAACTTTGCAAAACATGTACACAAAGAAATCACTTCACTACTAGTGGACATAGTGAAAACTGTGGTTTTAAAGCGGCAATGAGTGGACCCACCACCTGGATTACTTTATATAGGCTGCTATACAGGCCTTACGAATTGCCATAGTGCTTACACAGCTGCAGTCACTTTTGAGCAAAGTATTTCTCAATCATACAGTGGGGTCTGCAGATATTGTTGTAACTATTATTATTATTATTATTATTTTTTATTTATAGGGCGCCACTAGGTATCCGTAGCGCCGTACAGGGACAGACAGAAATACCATACAGGTTGAGACAGCATGGTACAGTTAACAAAAAGCACAGTAACTCAGAAGCTCAATGTACAGCTAGATGAGAGGTGAGAGCCCCCAGCGGGGTAGAGAAGGGGGTAGAAGGGCAGGAGGACCTGGACAAGGAGCTGGAGAGCAGAGTTAAGGTGGTGGAGAACAGAAGGAGAAGAGGCCCTGCTCGAAGGAGCGTACAATCTAAGGGGAGGGTAGGACGGACAGAGACACAATGGTAGGAGGAAGGAATGGGGAGAATGGAGGCTGAGACGGAGAGGAGGGGAGAGGAGAAAGAAAAGGAGGGTTGGTAAGAGGGGGACAGGAGGGAGTGCAGGAGTGGGAGGGGGTAGGGGGACACTGGGAGGAGGTCAATTAGGTGGGGGACTGGAGGGCTTTAAGGAAAAGGTGGGTTTTTAAGGCCCTATAATACCTAATGTTTGTGTGTAATGTTCCCTTTAAGTCATACTTACCAACTTTTGAAAGTTGGCTTCCAGGAGCCTGCCGGGGGAGGTGGGCGTGATGGGGGGCGGGGCTTCAAAATTTGCATCATTTTGGACCCGCGGGGGCAAACACTCCATGAGACTCTCGCAAAAAGCGGCCATTTTGTAGGGTGAACAAAAATTCATGAGAATGAGGCACAAAGTGAAAAATAACACTATTAAGTCTGTTATTTCTCACTTTTGAGAATTGACCACTAGACCCCTTGTGCCCTCCATAGAGATACATAGCAATTTTCAAAGCCATTAGCTCATCTAAATCAATCACTAAAGCTTAATGTTTTCTTTTCAGAGCTCTTTATCTTAACTTGATTGGACTCTGGGTGATCTTGGTTTGTTCCGTGTTCTCAGGAATAATCATGTATGCACACTTCAGAGGTTGTGACCCTTGGACTGCTGGATTTATAGAGGCACCCGACCAGGTGGGTAATATGCAAAACACTATGGTTATGTTATGTTTTGTAGACATGAAAAAAATCCAATTTTGTGTATTACAATTACAGTTACTGGGAGGTTTACATATGAAAGCAATTATGAACCTGCGATATTGTTTTTGTACTGGGATGCTTAGTTCAGTAAATCTTACCGCTTAATAAAATGAAACAGCAACAGATATCGCTTCCTAAAGGTGATACAATGAGTCTGTACTGTGAAAAGCAATTATGGGTAATGTAGAATAGCTGTAGAGCCGCACACGTTGCCCTCTGGCCTTCAAAGGGGTCACACAGAGGAAGGAGGTAAAGACATCCCTCCTCCGGGTAGCTGCGTGTCCTCCCTGCACGATACAGTGGAGGTCCCTTACGCAGAAGTTGGCTGTCTCCATACTGATAAGATCAGCAGCAGCCAGCTGGGGGGCCACAGGTGAAGGTCCAAGGGCCACTATTGGTCCACCTCTGGTGTAAAGGGATGCAGCACTGCACTGGATGTACGAAATGGATTGCATGGAAATCTTGCAGGGAATAGTAACAATAGTTAGAATGACAAAATTCATCAGTTAGGGTGACAAAGGGAATTAATCTTATTATTATCTATGGTGAGTATGGTGTTCTGGAGGGAAATCCTTCAACCATTACTTTCAATTGAGGTTTAATTGGCAGAAGATTCTGGTCTTTTATTTTCTCTTCCTCTAGATTAACACATCTAGGAGAGAATTCAATTGGTTGCGTTATTGCCGAAGGTAATGCGGCCTGCCCTCTATTACCGTTAATATGGCAATTGTAATCCGGATTCCTGCTCGCGGTTCAGGGAGCCGTGAACAAAAATTAGCATTAGAAATTACCATACTAATGATAATAGAGCGCACAACTGACCCTTTTTAACATTGACAGCCTACACCAGTGTTATTATGTTTACTGAGTGCTTTGTGCCACTTTCAAAATTATAAACATTATAGTGAATTAAGCTTAAGCAGTGTCTGTTCAAGATTTTTTCACAAAATTCACTTTTATGAGTCAAACAATGGGCGTAATTGCTGACTTTCAATGTTACGCAGTATGTTAAATTAAAAAAAAGAGCTTATTAATGTTGCATAACATACAACTTGCTGTCTTCTCTAAACAATTTATTCAGCCTATCTAGCTAGGCAGATCCCGAAAGATGATTCACATAATGGACATGAGCACACTAAGTACACCTTAATCTGCTTAATGCATACCCTGATCACCCACTATTTTAACTATTATCTTTTAACTATTATGTATTAAATCAGTTAGCTTAATGAACTAGCTACAATATCATTTCACAACTGTAAGCTAAATTATTGACTGGATATTCTTAATTATTTTAAATTGATTAAATATGACACTGACTTCAACTCATGATTAGAAAGGAAACAGGTCTTAATATCAGCCAGGCTACAAAGTCCCTTCATGCTACAGTTATATGGGCTTGGATCAAAGGACAAGGACAATATCCTAACTAGTGCATCTCTTAGTTAATACATTGCAGTGTAATTTATCTCAGATCACTATTAGGTTAACCTGTTAATTACTCAGCATATTAACTTGCAGCCAATTTGTTTATTCCTCATTGAATAATATTACAGGCAGAGGCAGAACAGTGCACCATAGGACCCTGTAGCATAACTTGGGTAGGAGCCTGGAGATGCCACTGCAGCCCCCCAGCCTCCTACTCTGCTCTGAAAAGAAGAGAGAGGGAGTCTCTTTTGAGTAAGTGCAGTGCTGCCCATGTGTCCACTGCATATTCACCGCTCAGACTACCCTCTGCTGTTTTCATATCAGAATTGCACCCTGTACATACTGACAGCACTACTGAGGGTGTATGGGATGTGGCCACCAGTGGTGCCCGCTCCCCCTTCCCCTAGCAGCACAAGCCTATCTTTAAATTGCATCCAAGACGGCGATCAAAAGAGGAGGATGGGGCAGGGCCAACCATAGCCAGCCAATCACAATGCAGGAGGGGCATGATTATGCTAAACCCCCCCCTAAAAATAAAGTCTAGGTCCGCCCTTGGTGGCCATTGCAGAGGGCCTCAAAGGAGTGAGGCACCCCTCCCCTCCAGGCCTCGTAGTGGCTGCACCCACAGTATTTGTGACAATTGTTGCAGGCAATTTATTTGATCACTGAAAATTAGCCCTGTAACCTATGCTGGTCCTGACCACAGTGATAATGGTCAGATGCAAATATGCGCTGGCAATGACTTATCACAGATGCTGCTGATGTAGACGTGGATGCGTCTCAGATGTGTTCAGCTCTACATTTGGACGGGATTATGTTTGTTTTCATGCTCTTTTTTTTTATTAATTTACTCCCATTTTGCGTCCAATTCTGCATCAGTCCTAAAAGGTGTTGGACTTGCATTGTTGTTGAAACCCAATGCTACAAGTGCCTTTAGACAATTATCTACTGTGCCCATGCAGCTCTGACGATGGTATTGCAAGCATTCCAAACAAATATATTTGTGCTTCTTTTTTTAGATGATGCCCTATTTTGTGATGAACATATTTGCAAAAATGCCCGGACTTCCTGGTCTGTTTGTAGCATGCGCTTTTAGTGGGACACTCAGGTAATAATCCATTACTTAAAATATGTTCATGCTTGTGACTTTATTTGTACAAACATTGACAGACAACATAGAGGGTATAACCCTACCACCATCTCCCCATAAATTGTTTACATGTTATGTAGTTAAGGGAGAATAGCCCATTTTGGGATATCTTAATGGTGGTACATATGGTGTATGTTCCAGGGGAAGGGGGATGTATGTAAACCTTATCTGTAACTCCAGGATTTCTTGAACAATTTGGGTCCAGCCTATTATTATGAGACACCCCCTCCAAGACTTGGACAGCATTGGCCGGCCCAGAATATTCAAGGGTTTGATTTAAGGTGGCCATGCATGTTCCGAATCCCTCTACATGAGGGTGTCCAAGTCAATATCTGACCAATAGGCAGGTCAAACTGTTAGAGCCCAAGTATCTCCACTATTGCTGATAACCACAAGCATACAAGGTAGTACAACTAATATATTGAGTCTAGATAGATTTCAATTATTGTTAGCCTTGATTAATGGTCAGTGCAGCCCCAAACGTGGAGATTTTTTTTAGCTCAATTTGGTTTAAAACTGCCAAATTAGCCTACAAAATAATATTTTGCGTCCATTTTAAACTCCTTTAGGGTTTGTTTATCTTTTTAAAAATAACTCCATCGATAGTTTAGGCATTTTTAAGGTAATTTGTCCAAGCATGCCTATTTTTTATTTTAAACAAGTTTCCCACCATAAACATTTTTCATTTGTTTTTACATGCCCTCCTGAAAGGTGGATGAGTCCAATAGAATCCATAAAGGAGAACCTTCCCATCCTCACCCCCACAAGATCAAAATAGAGAAATATCTCCATTATAGTCCTGACTATCTGGTCAGCTTCAATTTCATTTAGTCAAGTGATCAGGCAAGCTGTTTTTTTAAGTTCCATACTAATTACTGTATGATACTTGGTTTTCTATCACAGCACAGTGGCTGCCAGCATCAACGCTCTTGCTACTGTTACCTATGAAGACATTGTTAAGAACATTTTCAAGAATTTATCAGACAGGAAGAGCACCTGGATTAGCAAAGGCTTATGTGAGTGTTGGCTGACTTTCTAAACAGATTTTTTACAGCAAAATAATATATTTGCAATTTGGTCATTAATTATTACCAAAAATGAAAATAAAATACATAAATCAGCATATCCGTCTTTTATAAAACTAACTAGTATAAGGTGTGCTAAGTTTATGGCAACCTGGTAGGGTTTCCACCAGCGGCACTACAATGCCTGCCCAGAGTCCTTTTCCGTAATGTCTTGTACACCAGGATCCTCCAAGCTAGAATAGCTCTCTTGGCAATCTGCTCTTCTTATTTTTTTTCGCTGTATACACAGGGAATAGGGTCAAATGTCTCAATCTTTCCCCTTTCAGCAGGGGTCTATCAGTGGATAATTTAACTGTTAGACATACTGTCTCTGTTATCTTGATTATACAATGGAATGGCTTGACTCAGTTAGCTATTTGGCTGGACACTCTAAACAAAGGGTTACAATATAGCATCAAGGAATGACACTTGACGCTTGACAAGACATTTGACACATTGTATCTGCAACATTACACACTCTGAGTCTGTGATACATTTTGATACAATAACATTTATATTGATATATTTATATATGATAATACATTAACCAATGCTATTTCAGCCAGTATATTACTGTGGAGGCACATTGCATATCATCTAGAAGTTCTAACCTAATTACCTCTCAGATTACCTGTTGACCTAGCTAATTAATGTGGGCTGCCAACTAGCTATGTCATGCCACTCAGACATTGTTCTGATTACAAACCAGATCTAAGCCACACCTCATGACAATGGACATTTGAGACAAATGGCAATTACCTTAGCTAACACAAGCAAAATGACTTCTGCTGTCTTGTTATTTTCACACAATATGGCAATATTTTTTATTTCTAATACATACAACATTGCAGGTAATAGCAAGAGCAAAATGTACCTAATAACATGAAATAATAATAATAATAATGATTAATAAAATGTTATCAGTCCAGTAGCACCCCGTTTCCTCACAATAACAATGATATTTGTTCTTAAGGCGACATGTTTTAAGATTTAGGAGTTGGTTAGATAGCTAATACTGTGGATGATAATTATGGAGCACAGAACGAAAGGGCTAGAACCCCTAGCAACCAATAAGATATTTGATTTGTGTTTAAAACGGTAACTGAAAAAGGACTTTGATAAACTATGTAGTTGCTTTGGGCTATTGTATCTTTTTTCAGCGGTTTCTATAAAAGCCTCCAATAACTGACCATAACCAGGCCAAAGGAAATCAAAGTCTTCAAAGACGATGGATCCTTAGGTGCCTCAGATGGGTTAACATTTTTATTTCTTTTTCTTTTTCTTTTTTTGAGAAGTTGAACTGGAAGTCCAAGACAGGAATTTCTGTTTCAAGGCACATGTGCAGAAAGCCAAGTTACACATTCGCAATATGCACCAAGACTGGCTAGTGAAGCGGCAAGAGCACTTATTTTCTAAGTGTCGGTAGAATATCTTTGCTGTCACCCCGTAATAGTAAATAGATCTGTATAACTGAAAAATAAATTGTGGTAAGAAAATGTTTAATATGAACCTAGTACCTTGTCTCATTGTTTCATGAATAGAGACTAAAATATTGGTTACTGAATTCTGTAGGTGTGCTGTTTGGTGTACTATGCACAACAATGGCAGTGGTTGCATCGCTGATGGGTGGTGTTGTACAGGTAAGTGGAGTTAATGTTTATCTCCTGAGATGCATATCTGAGATGTAACCAGTGCTGTCCCATGACAATGGTTAGACCTACTTTTAGCTATTGCCCTTTCTTCCTTCACTCTCCCCTGTAAGATGTGCCCTCTGAAAATTTAAAGGAGAACTCCACCAGGAACCTTATTAAGGGAGGAATTCAATTCAGCGCGATGAGTCTCCGTAACATCCGCTGACTAGGTCAAATTTTAACTATGGGGGATTTTAATTATCCGGACATTGATTGGAGTACTGAGACCTGCAGTACAGCTAGGGTTTCTGAGCACGCTAAAAGACCATTACATGTCCCAATTTGTAGAGGAACCAACTAGGAACTGGACTTTACTGGACCAAGTAATAACAAATAATGTAGACGTAATATCAAATATTCAAGTAAGGTTGCACTTGGGAAACAGTGATCATAATATGGTCTCATTTGAAATTAGTTTCCAGAAGCAACGGTATAAGGGATCAACTATTACTTTAAACTTTAGAAAGGCAAAATTTAATAAGCTAAAGTCTATAAAGAGCATAGACTGGGACAAAGCCTGTGAAGGAAAAAATACAGAAGAAAAGTGGGCTGTCTTTATAATGTTGTTGGAAACACACGTGAAAGTTCATTCCTATCTGAAATAAATGTAAAAGGATTAAGTTTAAACCAATATGGCTACATAAAAAGGTAAGGGAAGAAATGCAAAGGAAGAAGCGTGTATTTAAATTGTTTAAGTCCGAAGGGTCAGAGGAGTCCTTCCGTAGGTACAAGGAATGTAATGAAACATGCAAAAAGGAAAATAGATTGGCTAAATTAGAAAATGAAAAGCAAGTTGCAAAAGAAAGTAAGACAAACCCCAAAAAGTTTTTTAAGTATATAAATTGCAAAAGGATTAAAAAAGATAATATAGGACCCCTGAGAAGTGAGATGGGTGATTTGATAAATTATACTAAGGAAAAAGCAGAGGTATTAAACACTTTTATTTTTTCAGTATTTACTAGAGAGGAACAAATGGTAGGAGTAATACATAAAAATGGAATTGAAACCATACCATTAATTAATACTTGGTTGTCAGAGGAAGAAGTCCAAAGGTGACTGAAGACTATTAAGATAAATAAAGCTCCAGGTCCAGATGGCATACACCCAAGGGTCCTTATGGAGCTAAACTCGGAAATAGCTAGACCGCTATTCCTAATTTTCAGAGATTCAATCTCATCAGGCTCATTACCAAGGGATTGGCAAATAGCAGATGTGGTGCCGTTGTTTAAAAAGGGGACAAGATCACAACCAGGGAATTATAGACCTGTAAGCCTGACATCAATAGTGGGGAAACTACTGGAAGGTATTTTAAAGGGATAGTATTCCGGATTACTTGGTGCGCAATAAAATTATTAGTGGATATCAACATGGATTTGTGAGGGATATGTCATGTCAAACGAATCTAATTAGGAAGCTAGTGGGAACTTAGACCAGGGCGGCACAGTAGATGTGGTCTACTTAGATTTTGCAAAGGCCTTTGATACAGTGCCTCACAAGAGGTTGGTTTACAAAATAAGGGAACTGGGTCTAGGAATCAACATTTGTACTTGGATCGAAAACTGGTTAGAGAAAAGGAGAGTTGTGATTAATGGAACATTTTCTAATTGGTCAAAAGTCTTAAGTGGAGTACCTCAAGGCTCCATGCTGGGGCCACTCCTTTTTAATATATTTATTAATGACCTTGGTGATGGTTTAGAGAGTAACGTTTTTATTTTTGCAGATGACACTAAACTCTGGTAATAAAATCAGAGCAATATGTAGCTTCTCTACAGAGGGACTTAAATAAACTGGAGGAATGGGCGGCCAAATGGAATATGAGGTTTAACATAGATAAATGTAAGGTTATGCATTTAGGGATCAAAAACAAGAATGAAATCTATAAATTGAATAGAATTAATTTAGGAGAATCTATAATGTAAAAGGATTTGGGAGTGCTCGTAGACAGTAGACTTAGCAATAGTGCTCAATGTCAAGCAGCAGCTGCAAGGGCAAATAAAGTATTGGCATGAATAAAAAGAGGCATAAATGCAAGGGAAGACAGTGTAATTTTGCCACTGTATAAATCGTTGGTAGACCTCATCTTGAATATACAGTTCTGGGCACCACAAGATAATTTGGAACTAGAAAGGGTTCAGAGAAGGGCGACAAAATTGATAAAGGGTATGGAGTCATTAAGTTATGAGGAAAGGTTAGCCAGTTTAGCCATGTTTACTTAAGAAAAGAGGCGTCTAAGAGGAGATATGATTACTATGTACAAATACATTAAGGGTCAATACAGAGAATTTTCATGGGAACTTTTACCCCAAGGACTATACACAGGACACGCGACCACCCCCTAAGGTTAGAGGAGAGGAAATTTCACAATCAGCAAAGGAAGGTGTTCTTTACAGTAAGGGCAGTCAAGATATGGAATTCACTGCCAGGGAAGGTTGTGATGGCAGACTCAATAGATATGTTTAAGAAAAGGTTATAAAAATGTTTAGCGGGAAAAGTGCATCCAGGGATACGACCATTAATTAAAATAAAGGATAGTAGTGGATATAGGGTAAAAACAGGACTGCAATATTGGGTTCAGTGGGATTTTCACAATTGAAACAGATTGGCGGTTGTTTACTCTGGTTCAATTGCAAATACAAGTGCAGGATCGCAGGAGATCCAAAATAGGTTGAACTTGATGGACTGGTGTCTTTTTTCAACCTCATCAACTATGTTACTATGTTACTATGTTATACAACGCTCCGATGTTCTGGCTGGAATCTCTGCTCATTTTTCCTCACACCCCACAGAGGTGCGAGGAAAAATTAGCAGAGATTTCCTACCGTAATGGCCAGCAATTTGCGCTGCTGGACATCGTGGTGATATTCGGCGAGACATGGCCGGAAATTGTATCTCTCCCTGAGTGCTAGATTTACTGAACTGCTAGTTTGCCTATAGCAACCAATCAGATTCTAATTAACATGTATTTAGTACATTCTACAAAATGACAGCTAGAATCTGATTGGGTGCTACAGGCAACATTTCCACGTTTTCAAACCTACAGTTTAGTAAAGATACCCCTAAGAGTCTACTGTTCAGTGTAATCCTCCACAATTAATTATTCCCAAAAAGTTTCTTATCGCTATAATTTCAAGGGTGTACAACATAGATGAACACCGCTTCCCTGTGTTCTGTTATATTGCCGTCCTGGGTAAAGTTACATTGTTGCCTAGATGATTGATTATAATATTTAAAAGCAGTGCCAAGCTAACGAGGAAGGAATGCATTGAACTCAAATATATCTCCACATATACTACATGATTTACAGCAATCTATAAATGCATTTTATCAAAGTACTTGTCTATGCCTCATGTAAAAGCCTCCTGGATATAGGAAACCCTGGTCACTTAAAATATTGATATAATTTACTCAAGGTTGTATTCTCTCATATAAAGAAACAACAGCAATGCCCAAATGAAAGTATAGTATACTGCATAATGCAATTAAATTTTAAATGGCTATGCCAATAATATCTACTGATACTGAATGAACTCTATCTGTCTTTCATTGCACTGAAATATATCATATTTACAGGCTGCTCTCAGTATCCACGGGATGTGTGGCGGACCCATGTTAGGATTATTCTCATTGGGTATTTTGTTCCCATGGACCAATTGGAAGGTAAGAGTTGTCTTAAAACAGTTACAAAATAAATCTGATTGATTTAGTATGTATCATTACACAATTGTCACTCTGTAACATTAAGAGACGACATATAATTTCTAGGCAATTCAAGAAGGTAGTACAGTAATGCACAAGTAATCTTTAAGAGTTGTGGTCAATAGATGACGCTGAACTATATTTCCTTTATGGAAAAGTCCTTTCTATACTATTCCATGGCAGAATTTATATCATATGTACTCTGTGTACATATATATGGTGCTATTTTCTTTGCGTAACCAGGTGTCTGCCACAGACTGTATCAATCATGCTGCATACTTTTAGCCACGCTGCACTCACATACAAATTTAAGTGATCGTATCTAATACGGTGCACTCAGCACGTTTATTTCTATGTAACAAGTGCCTGGTGATGCAGTTTGTCTAAAAGCAATTCATCTGTATGCTTTTCCCCAGGGCATGTCCACTTACAGACATTAATTTTTATACCTGCCCTCAAGTAGATCCATAGGGGAGGTATTAAATGAAGAGATAGGTGTGGCTTGATGAGTTGAGTCATCAATTGGGTGTGGCAAGATGAATGCTAAATGCATTAACACACTCTAGCACACTTAATATTCACTGAGGTGGGTGTGGCTTAATGACAATTCTTTGCATCATCAATACTCAGAATTGTCTGCTGTTTTTGGGAGTCTGGACGGTCTTCTCTTAATTTGTAACAATGCATCGGAGTTACTTAGTATTTGCAAGCGTTAGGGGTTGATTGTCAAACATCTACAAACATGATTGGGGTGCCGGATAAGAATGGTCTAGAGACAAATCTATCATAGTCAGATATCAGTGTATATCTCAGTGTCTAGGATTAATGTCTCACTAGCTTTGCCTTCTATTCTTCCAGTCTGCAATTCAGAAAATCTATCTGACTTTTCTTAACAAAAACTATATTACAGGGAGACAGCTGATTAATTTTCTAAAATAATAGTACACTGCTCCCTTTTGATATCATCAGCTTAAAACACAGGATTAAACTGACAATATAGCAAGGATGGTGATATAAAGAGGATGGAAGGTACTGGAATCATTCCTGCGAATGTTTCTGATTGCACAATTTTAATCATTTATGCCACAGTCGAAATAACACTAGGAATGTCCTGATCTATCCATACCATAGTCCTGATTTGCGAGTAGGAAAGTTGGGAAGTGTTCTCTGATCACTGCTGCTCAGCATGGCAGAGAAGAGGTGAATGGGTGCCGTGCACACTGGTGAGCACAGCAATGAAGGTATTTGTAGAGGAGTAGAGAACTGGGGGGCCTAGTTCTTCAAAAGTGCCAAGCATGGCCCCGGGGTGTGGCCATGCCCCCTTCTTGTTGTGATCACGCCCCCTGTCCTGATGCTGCCTACCCAAATGTTGAGAGGTATGCCTTTAAAGATTATTTATTGGCTACCAGTGGCCTGCAATAAAGAAGTACTTAATTTCTCCTTGTATAATGGATTAATACACAGGAATGAGGAATGACACTTTCTGCAGTCTGTAATAATTGCATAATTTCTAGGGAGCTCTTGGAGGTCTCCTCACTGGAATCACCTTGGCTTTTTGGGCTGCAATTGGAGGATTTATATATCCTGCTCCAGTATCTAAGACACTGCCACTTCTACTAAGAACAGATGAATGCAAATTATTTAATGAAACTGTCAACGCCACATTATCCACAATCCTACCTACCACACTGTCTACCACCCTAGCACCAGAAAGGTAAGAATGCACTTAATTGGTTACTAATCACTTTTTTATTTGACTAAAACTATTTAAAATAGCTTTATTCTGATGCATGTACAGTCATTAAGGTGCACTGAATTCCATTTTTTTAATTTATATTAGAGATGCTCACTGATCCCCGTGTTTTGGTTTTGGTTTTGGATCTGGATTATCTTCGTGTTTTGGTTCTGGTTTTGGTTTTGGCAAAACCGCCCTTGCGGGTTTTGGTTTTGGTTTTGTTTGGTTTTGTTTTGCAATTAATTTTTTTTTTTTTTTTTTTGGCTAAAATAACATAATTTAGTGCTCCACCTGTTTCTTGGATAAGTGAGGTAATTCTACAGCTAATAAATGTCAACGAGCGCTGACCCCCCCAGGATGTGTGCTTTTATCAGACACTTACCAATCCAGGGTGCCAGACAATGCACTAAGAAGAGCCATTGAAATTCATAGCAAAAAGCCAGTTCATCAGTGAGCTTCGAATCAGCCCCAATTCCCAAAAACTTATAATCTAGTTAGGTACCTATTATGTAAAGTGCTGATTACAAACACAACAACGCATGTGGAAGAATGTGGCCTCTAAGAGGCTGACTACTACACACAAAGACATTGCATGGATGGCTATCCAGGGATGTCTGCCTCTCAGGACATTCATGCACTCCCGGAACCTGTGCCGATATGTCCACTGCCCCTCCTGCATCACCAAAAGGGAAATAGCACAGCGTTTTTTTGGGACTTCCCCACTGCACAGGCCTTGGAACATGAACATAATTACAGTGTGCAAAGAACTTGCCTTTCATCCCATTCAGTATTTTATGGATTATTTCCTGGGACCCACATCATTGGGGCAATCCAGGATGCCTGGAGCCTAATGAAATGCTTTAAGGATGCTATTTGGCTTGCCTGGAATCGCCTCATCTTTAAAAGGGAGAAGATGACCATCCAGGACTGTCGCAGGCTGATCCACAGCCTACTAAGAGACTATAACACCATTGACAGTCCTGAGTAAGAGGAAGAGGATTCATTTTCTGTCTCCCTCTTCTCCTTCTCCCCCCATGTGTCTTATTTATTCAATGTAATGCAACACTTGCCTGCAAATTCTACAGATAAGCCTGCTTGTCTTCCTCTCCATCTTTGACTATTGGCAATGGAACCATCATCTTTGGGTGTATGTTACAGAATGGTCACGATTACACATATCACTCGTGGATAGACTCTCCTCAGGAAATATCTGACACCCCAAACACTTGTAGTGCAAATTCAGAAATATATACTGCTGGTATCTAATAATTTCAGCACCAGAAAATTGCTTTTTTCAAAGAGGGGAATACCAGACACCCCAAACACTTGTACTGCAATTTCAGAAATATATAGTGCTGGTATATATTAATATCAGCACCAGAAAATAAATTTATTGGAACAGAGGAATATGTCACACCCCAAGCACTTGTAGTGCAAATTCAGAAATATATAGTACTGGCATATAATTATTTCAGCACCAGAAAATAGCTTTTTACTACAGGGGAATATGTGACACCCAACACTTGTAGTGCAAATTCAGAAACAAATTGTGCTGGGATATTACAATTTATGCAGGCAGAAATTAGTTTCTTTAGGAGGGAATATGACTCACCAAATAGTTTGTAATGTTTGGAAAAATCCCTCCTCTATACTCCTCTCTTGCTGCTCTAATAACTGCTCTCTTCCTGCTGTAATAACTGCTGTAATAACTGCTCTCTCCATGCTCTAATCCTGCGACCTAAGCCTTCTCTCTCCCTCTGTCAAATGGCGCTGGATTGCTGTGGAGACGGATATTTATGCACTTGAAACATCGCGAGAAACGAGCTCCGAGATCCAACGACGTCACAATGACGTTTTGCCTCGTTTTCAATTTCGAATCAGCAGGAGAGTACCGAGCCTGCTCAGCTCGGTACTCGGATACCTGAAGTTCGGACGGGTTCGGTTCTCGGGGAACCGAGTCCGCCCATCTCTAATTTAAATGTCAAGTATTGCTTATTCATACAAGTTGGTTGCTTTCATTTTGATCATGTTACAATTTTCTTGGCATACTCACACTTGTACTGATGCAGGAGGTTCTTGTTCATTCCAATATCTATCTCTCAGTCTCTGGCATCCTGCTCCTCTCCTTTCAACTTCTCATATTATTATGCCCTATAGCCCTGTGTTTAATATAACCACACAAGTGAACAGGTCACTGACACCCACAAGATCAACGCATTCTTCTCCTGAAATACTATGTGTTGATGTGTACATTCTGTTGACTCAGTGGACAAGAGCCCTTGAGTCAAGGACGCCCTGCGCTGCCTAACCTGCACCCAGAGCAGTGTCAGCCTTTGCTATTATTCTGCCGCTTTCCTCAGGGGCAAAAAGGGGACTTAAACGGGCCAGTGCCACCGACTGGTCTGTCCCCTGATCGCCTCCAAAGAGAGAGCAAAAATTATGGCACTAGAGCCTGCACAGAAGATTGCAAAGACTCAAGCACTGTGTCAGAGTGTTTGACATTTCTGCACAGCCACAGGTGCTGTATTTATGGAGGGAAAGGAGGCACACAAAAATCTTAAACACTGGCACACTCAAAAACTGGGAATACACAGACATGCATATTCAAAAGCACTTTAAAATACATATTGGTTAATTTTACCAGATCATTTTATTACATTCAGAAATACTTATGCAATGCATTATCAGGACCCCACGACTTTAATACTTCATTTACACGTTAGGGTTAGGCATTGCCGCTTTAAATACAGAGATATCAGTGTGGCTATGAACAGTGACGTAAACTGAAAGTGCCGGCATTCACAGCAATCGGAATGTAGCATAAGGATGTCGAGGATGTACAGTGTCATTTGTATTGTAAGTCATTATTTTCTTTTTGTAGGCCTTGTTGAAATCGCTATTTTTGTGTAGGTTTAACCAATGAGGCTATTACCACCATCGTTAAATGCTATCCAACCCATTTTTTTCCTTCTATGGTTTGAACTAAGCATTCACGTTCCCTGCGGATAATAAAACTGTTCCAGTATATTTTGTTATACCTTATCCTATAGATATCTTTTAAAATGCAGTAAAATGTAGTTATTTGATGTTACGTATTTTTCTCTCCAGGTCTATTCTCGCAGATAACTGGTACAGTTTATCATACCTCTACTATAGTGCTGTCGGATGCCTTGGCTGCATCATTGCTGGGCTTTTGATCAGTTTTATAACAGGTGGGTGAGCGTTCCATTTTTCTACTAATTACTTAATACAAACTTTTATATGTCTGATATTGTGCAACAGAGCAACATCACAACCAACAGAGGCAAAGTTGTCTTCTGTCAACTGTCTTTGACTCTCTCACACTCTTTGAACTGTAAAGACAACTTATAACTGCTGGTGTAGATTCTTCTGCCATCCATGTCACCCTACTATTATAATCCACAACTGGAGCAGCCATTACTTTTAATATAGTAGATGTCAATGCTACAAGCATGTCCAAATTATTTGAGACTCCGCCTAGTGGCAGTTCTCAAGAAGGATTGAAGTCTGGAATGTATATTTTCTTCAGCCCTTTAGACTGATACCATCATTCTATTTAAGAAAACTTAAATTATTTTTTCTCTACGTTGTCTTTCCTACCCCGTATCTGAAAGTATTATCTTTCTTTCCACTAGTAAGTATCACACAGCCCCTCCTCCTTAATTTTCTACTAAATAATATATGGTATTTCAGTTTGTCAGATTACCAAAAGAATAAGGTTCTTATTCATTAAGGCACGCAAAGCAAATGTAAATTGGGCATACATGTAAATCGGGCATACGTAAATTGGGTATACATACGTCCATATTCAACTAGGAGTTGACCTAGGAGTTGACCTGAAGAATCGTCTCTTGTTAAATATGGGTCTCTGCTCTGACAGACACAAGACATTGCAGAATATGTCCAATACATATGTGGAATATAAAGTCCCAAAAGAACACACAGGAAAAGATTAAAAATATTTAAGGATTGTCACCTGTTAATAATATGGGGCCTGATTCATTAAGGATCTTAACTTGAGAAACTTCTTATTTCAGTCTCCTGGACAAAACCATGTTACAATGCAAGGGGTGCAAATTAGTTTTCTGTTTTGCACATAAGTTAAATACTGACTGTTTTTTCATGTAGCACACAAATACTTGATAGCTTATTTGTACACTGAAATTTAAAGTTGACATTTGTGTGCTACATGAAAAAACAGTCAGTATTTAACTTGTGTGCAAAACAGAAAACTAATTTGCACCCCTTGCATTCTAACATGGTTTTGTCCAGGAGACTGAAATAAGAAATTTCTCAAGTTAAGATCCTTAATGAATCAGGCCCATAGTCATTAATGACAAAATAGATAAAGTTGTGTGTTTTTTTTGGGGTTTTTTTTTCACTCCCAATCATTTATCATGATGCTATTAATCTCCACTGTACACATAAAATGCATTTTTTTCAGTTGCTCCTGATTGCAAACACATGTTGTAGCATGTATACACAGCCGTCATCACTAGTAATCAGCACTTACACTCGACCTACAGCTGGTGGGAATGATACGACAGAAAAAAAACCTTTGAGATGCCCAAAGCTTGAATCGGACGCTGCTGCGTGTGTTCGACCTTGGCATACCTATTGTACATTGACCACTTGCATATGCCCCTTCCCCTCCCCGCCTGAAATAGTAGGCTGCAGTAAGGGTCCATTACACTCAAAGATGAGTTAGATGTTGCTGCATTTAGTGGCGTACAGTCCGGTTCTGGACATGAACAGATCGATTTTGCGCAAAATACGGCACGTTGCGACAGTTACGTTCCTTAATTAATCAGGCCCTGAGAGTTTAAGAAACAAGCTGCATTGTATTGCTATGTTTTTGATTCACAGTTCTAAAGAAGAAATTCTTGGTTTTGAATAATGTACTGGGCTATCTATTATAATATGTAATTTTTTTTTTAAGGTCACGAGCACGGAAAGAATATTAGACCATTGTTAGTCAGACCAGTCTGCAACCTTTTATGCTTCTGGTCGGATAAGTACAAGAGAAAGTGTTGGTGCGGAGTTAAACACGATGAAGAAGAAGATGAAGAGCTGGTAAGTGCTTTGTTACAGGAGTGAACTTTGTAACAGTGAGAACTGACTTCCTGAGTTAAACATTTAAGTTGACCAGTTTTGTGTTAAAATGTTATATATTTTGTAATATTCACACTGTTCATATATACTGTAAGTATTTGTGTACCATAACTGTGTAACATTGAATAACAAGGTCACTACTCCAGTCTCCAATGACCTCTAACTATGCAGATTTTCATCATAATCTACTAAAATAAATTAAATAATAGGAAATGGGTCATTTGGATATTGACCACATCAGAATTAGTCCAAACAAGTATTATTATTAGTTAAGCACAAGTCACGCCCTCTGTGGACTGATCACACACTTTCAAAGGACTGGCCATGTCCCTTCATTTCCACTGGATTTCGTTTTAAAAATCAGGACAACTTTTGTAGGCTATACACTAGCTGAAAGCAGTATGGTCAGAGTGTAAAGAGAGTGCTCAGTGCAGTTTCTGTAAACAATGTTTGTTGTAGGATTTCATCAATGCGTTCACTAACGAAATGGGTGAGGAATCTGATGCACTTGTATCCGCATTGGTAGAATAGGCACCAGGAGGGAACAAAGCATTACAACAAATTCACTCTACCTTAAAAAAAATATCCATTTTATATTATCGAATTATAAATAGAAATGAATACATGCATAAATTCAGGACCCCATTTAGAGTATCTTTGTGACATGAATACATGTATTTCTTTATTACACATGTACACCAAAATGTGGCCACATCTAGGTTTGTGCATATTGTATGCTTGGACCCTTTAGCTAAAGTAAAACAAAGACAGGGAGCACTTGCATGCACCAGATATGCATGTTTGGATGTGTACCTCTCGCAGGTACTGAGGGCTAATGCGATGATGATAATGACCATCGGTAGCACTATTTAGCCGCTTCTGATTGGCTGTTTGCGGATTATGGCTTTGTGAATGTTTGTCTTACTCTGCTGGCTGCTGGTCAGGGGAGGGCTGGCAAATTTTAGACCGAGGGGCAAGACTCAACTCAGCAGCCTATTAGGAACATTTTAAAGGAAAACAATGCAGGTGACCCAGCCCAAGGTAGCCCACTATGGGACCAGCCCAAGGGGCAGTTGCCCCCCAGGCTAGTCTGCTCCTGCTGCTGGGTGAGGTAGGCGCACATCTTAGTGGCATATATCTCTTTATGATCATTGGTGATTAGGCAGACAGGAGCCCCTATACATTCAGGTTTACTAACAACAAAGTGGCAGGTGCAACAAGGGTAGCAATGTACAAGGGTAAGTTGAAACAATAATGGCAACCATACCGTTGGGTATATTTACTAAACTGTGGGTTTGAAAAAGTGGAGATGTTGCCTATAGCAACCAATCAGATTCTAGGTGTCATTTTGTAGAATGCACTAAATAAATGAAAGCTATAATCTGATTGGTTGCTATAGGCAACATCTCCACTTTTTCAAACCCACAGTTTAGTACATATAACCCATATCTCCGTTTTAAAGAATAAATGAGGCAGTTTAATTATATCACCAATATTTAAGTCCAGCACTCTTCACATCATGGGCTTGTCATCTTGCATCATACTTAACAAGTGCAGTCTCAATACACATAGGTGTCTCAGACTGAACACCTCAGACTGCTCAACTCCCTGCCTGGTCAAACGTACTCCCCAACTCACCTCAGCTTCTCCTCTCACACCAAATTCCAGAGCTTCCTTCTTAGGTCTCAGACACTCTTAGTCACATAGCAGTTGGTAACTTTCACTGTCATAGTCTGAGGGGCAGTTACTCGATCCCAATCATACGTACATCTGGAATGGTCAAACGGTAACACAAGCTGTTCAGTTTCTAACCATTAGTTCTCCAGGTCCCTGATTTATACGTTTTTTTTAAGTGTTTGAAGTCATACACTGGAAAGTGCACTGGAAAACAATACTTTAAATACATAAACTTATTAAATTACTCCCATTATTTCAGGTCAGTGAGTTCCTCTGGCTAATGGGATGGCTGAATCCCACCCTCTTAGAAGACCATGTAGTAGCCCAAAAATTAGAAAAAATTAAAATAATATTTCCCCGTTACTTCAACTGCTGACATGACAATTACAACCTTGTAGGCAGCTCATAAGGTCGTCATAAGTGGGGTTCTCAATATTGCAGCCTTCATAACAGAGAAGAAGACCTGCACAAATCCAGAGATAAGAAGCTGAATGTGCCACACTTTGATTTTTACCTTATTCAATGCTGGTTAGAAAGTTAAGCACCAATGTATTATCCTCCCGGATTTTTGCTTTGAGAGACTTAGGGGGCTCTACTGTACATGATCCCTTACAAAGTTTGCGTGAGTTTAGTACATATTATAAAAAGCTTCCAATGATCGTAAGAGCAGTAATACACAAACACCGGCAGTAGGAGTTCAGGACCTTCAGAGGTTTCGTGAAAACATCCAAGTAAACATTGTTTTTATTAGGCTATATACATGTAACATTTATTGATGCTTGCTGATAGCCTTCTTTATGCATCATGCCCTGGTATTGACTTCTCTGGTAGGCATTATTTATTCAGCAAATTAATGATGGATTGGGAGTGGTTTGTGAATTAATTTGCTAAATTTTGATTCGCCCATCTCTAGTCACCAAATTGTTGAATATTACTAATATTAACTAAAAAATTTTGCCATTGTTGATAGCTTTCAAGTTCTGCATTTTGATAATTCATACATGCATACTGCTCTGTAGTTCTTTAGGTATATATAGTGTAACATCTAAGGTATTGTGTGCTTTTTACAGCAACTACTTCATTGCATTATATTGTCTGTGCAGCTTTCTTTATGTAAATCAATACTTCTATTAATTATTGGTTTTATATCTTGGGATAATACAGTAGGATATGCTGTGAAAAATGACCCTTTATTATTTAAATTCTATATATTTACACATTAATAAATTATTAACAACCCTAAGAGCCCTTAACTTTCTTGTCTTGAGCCTTTAGCACACTTTTTCCAGCTTTCTTTACCAGCGGTATGGTATCTAAATATATTTCCCCATGTCTTTTCTTTAAAAGGATCATATGAGTTTGAAGAAAGACATCAAGATGACAGCAGAAACAGAAAAAGCAATGGAAAACCCGTACGCTAACGAGTCTTACCGGAATCCTCCACCTGGTTATAACGCCGATGAAAACTCCTACACAAACACAAATGTAGAAAAAGAATGCCAGATGTAGATAGGATAATAGCCATGATGTTTACTGCAGAGCCTAGTATATATTCTACGACAGTTCTAAACAATCATTATCACCTGAGTATGTCTGTGCTATATACTTTGTTCATACATCTGCTGTGTTGAGAATTATGTCACTAAAGTGTATAGTATTTATCATTTTTTTTTATTAATCCTGTGTTTGAAGTAAAGTACAAATTCAAAATAAGTGTGTTTTAGGGGGATTGAAAAAAATATTTAAAAAATCAATACAAGCCCTACTACACATCACATCTTAATATTATCCAAATACCACAGCTAACATTGGTAATACGCCAATTTATTAGTGACAATAGTGTTCAATTGCTTTGTTTTTCAACAACATAAAGGGCACAGGGAGTGAGTGTAGGATGGAAGGGACCATTTGCATAAAACACAGCAGAGGAGAACAATGTTCCTTCTAAACTGTGTAGTCTGGAAATTAAAGAGTTAAAACTTTCACCCAATGAGAGTTTCACTTTCAAGGGCTGCAGTGTTCAGTGCAAACCTGCCTGATGGATTTTTTTATAGCAAGCTAAGGGGTCTATTTATTAAGATGCTGCAGTGACAATCACCATACATGGGATGCGCTGGATCCCATTGAAAATTACAGGTAAAGCCACCTTTCTGCAAAAAGCTTTCCTTTTCACAGCTTAATGATTTGGAGAAATCGATGATGAACCCTTCCTAGATTACGCAATAGCCATTTTACAGAGAACACTGCTGTTTTTATGGTGCTCCCACCGCAGTAAATAGACCCCTGAGTTTTTAACTCTATAATTTCCCGAACATTCAGCTTAGAGGGGACAGCGATCGAGGATAATGATTCCTGGGTGTTACCAAGACAAAGGAGTTGGCTGCCCTAGCATAAAAAACATTTCCTAATGTTATCTTTTCTTTAGGATCAAGAAATCTGACTTTGTTATCCCTTTGTAAATCAGCATTAGTAGCATAGAAATGTCAAATATTTTCAAGGAATACAAGAACATCAAAAGGGGTATATATATTAAGCTGCGGGTTTGAAAGAGTCGGACCAATCAGATTGTAGTTAGCATTTATTTAGTACATTGTGCAAAATGACAGCTAGAATCTGATTGGTTGCTATAGGCAACATATCCACTTTTCCAAACCTACAGTTTAGTAAATATACCCCTTACTGTCTGCAGATTACGACATAATAAACAAGTATATATCAACAAGACAAAATTGTCATTTTAAAGCAGCAAATAGGTATTTGTCTGGTTTAAGTGACTTCCCTCCTTCATAGAAGATACTAGCAATGTCTGGTGCCTCTAGTGGGCAGCTTCCATAGACATCCATGAGTGCTCTATGAGGGAGAGATTCTATGCTCATCCAACCAGGGTACAACCATAATTTCTATCTAGCCCGTCAGATCCCTCTCTTCTCCGCTGCACATAGATGGTTACTGAAGCAGACCAGCAGGGGAACTCGCTGTTCATAAGGCAGACAGGAAAACTGATGAATTGAGCAAGTGGTTTCGAAGGAGAGGGGGGTCTGCCAAAATTAGAGATTTAGGGAACAGAGAGCATTAAAATAAAAAAGTAATTTGAAGTGAAAAACACCATAGTTTTAATATAAAAATCATTTTTATAATTGCTTTAACATTCTCCACCAGCCCACAGTGCTTGCATTCATATTTATTTTTGAAGAACTAAAATGAGACCTGATTATAACATTGCAGAACAAAGGCGTTCAATGCATTATTAAATCAGAAAACAGGAAGCCTCTGTCATGTCCATTTTACCACTAATAACCAAACAAACACTATGGACTAGATTTACTAAACTGCTGGATTGAAAAAGTGGAGATGTTGCCTATAGCAACCAATCAGAATCTAATTAGCATTTATTTTGGTACATTCTACAAAATGATAGCTAGAATCTGATTGGTTGCTATAGGCAACATCTCCACTTTTTCAGACCAGCAGTTTAGTAAATATACCCCTATATCCACATAGATGTAACAAAGGAACTTGTAACATTTGCTTTAATTGTTATTGGAAATATTGTAGACCATTATAAGCAATTTCTTAGGGCAACAAATGAAGTGAAAACTGCCCTTTGATTCTTTTTATTTCTTTAATATTGAAATGCTATTGTACGAAATACATAAATATATTATTTGTTTAAAAGATTGCTTTGTTCTGAATATCATTCTTATATGCAATAACATGTAGACCTAGCACAATGATCCGGGGAAGAACACCAGAGAGAAGGCAGGTGCTCATGGGAGAAGCATGTCTGGTTGTTGAAAAAAGAAATAATTCTGGCAGTTGGAGAGGAGGAGTTGGTATAGATAAAATGCATTTATTTGTGGTTAAGACTAAGGTCACAGTGTGAGAGATTTGTGAAAGATCTCTATATTGAAAACACTAAAGAGCAGCAAAGTTATCCATAAACTGAGAGGGAGACTCTGATTTTTGGTGAAATGTCATGTGACCCGAGGTGAAAAAGACCACAGTACATTACTTTACTGACAAATGTACTAAATTTTGATTCGCCCATCTCTAGTCACCAAATTGTTGAATATTACTAACACTAACTACATTTTTTTGCCATTGTTGATAGCTTTCAAGTTCTGCATTTTGATAATTCATACATGCACACTTTAGAGACTGAGAAAGAGGGGCCATTGCCTAATCAAAGATCCAAATCTGCTTTCAATTGACTATTACACCATTGCTGCCTGCCCATGGCCTCTAACTGGTTCAGATTACTCCTGGTGATTTTGTACTGCATTGACCTATGTGAATGACCTTGCTTTTCTGACAACATTACTAGTCTTGTCTGACAGCTATTCATGTAGGTTAATAGTTTCATGCTCAAGATCGGGAGCAACCCCGTATTAGTTAATACATTGGGCCTCAATTAGAGTTCAATGCATTTTGCGCTCCGAACCTATGCGTGCACATTATATTGCAAAGAATCTTGTTTACGTGTGTATGTTGAGTCACATGTATCACAGGACAAGTCTAACTCAAAAACCACAGTATTTCTGGATCAAGCATACAAATGTGAATACTTGTACAAGAACTTTATAACCGTTGATTGACAAGAACTTTTTAACCCTTTGTTATCTACATACTGTATGCTCAATCAGCATTTGCAGTCATGTCATTAAGTTACAGAAATTATTATACATTGAAAGTTATAGATAAATACTCTTGCTTTTAGATCATCTAATGAATACAGAGGTTAGCATGGCTGCCTCACAGCACTGAGGCAACGGCTCGATTCCAACCACGGCACTATCCATGAGGAGCTTAGATCATCATCATAGTTTATTTATGAGGCGCCATAAGGTCAGCAATACAAAAAACTGAACCGTACCAGTTACATCATACAAATAAATATAGGAGCAAGAAAATAAGCAATTGCATCAGTATGAGACATGAGAAAGTGGCAAGTACACCAGGGCCGTCTCAACAGCATTATAGACCCCCGGGCAAATAAGTGCACTGGAGCCCTACCTACACAACCCCTCACAGGAATAAAAATGTACATTTTCTAGAAAATTAAGCTTGTATTTATTGGAACCTCCAACAAAATCAGTGTTTAAACATTAAACAGCTTTACGGCTTCAAAAAATGATGTTTGATGATTTTATCTTGCTTAAGTACAATTAGTACATGTACGTTGTTTTTGTCAAGGTCAAGATATGTATTCTCAACAGCAAGATCGAATGTACGGATTATAGCTGATACCGAGGTGATTAGTCCATCTGAACGTTTTAATAAAGAGGAGTTGAAGGTTCTGAATAAATCTCCTGGAATAATATACTGAAGGGTTGACAAGTCTATGGGGCCCCTAGGCTTGTGGGGTCCCCGGTCAACTGCCCAGCGTGTCCTTGCATTAAGACGGCTCTGAAGTACACCAGGAAACACAGAGCAGAACAGAAAGTATTCTTTTCATGAGGGGAAGGAGATGATGACAGGAGGAATAGAGGGCCCTGCTTGTGAAAGCTAACATAGTAGAGGCACGAGGATAAGGGGGATGGGTCAAATGGTAATGATGGGGGATGGTCAACAAGTGGACGGGGCATGTTGAGTGTGAGAAGGAAGTTAATTTATGATAGGTGGGGTGGGATTTAAAGGAGTGCTTGAAAGAGTGAAGGCTGGTTTAGAGTAGTGTTGGCTAACCTGTGACACGCCAGGTGTTGGGAAACTACAAGCCCCAGTATGCTTTGCCAATATATAGCAGCTTATTGCTGGAAGGATATGCAGGGACTTGTAGTTTCACAACACCTGGAGTGTCACAGGTTAACCAACACTGGTTTAGAGTCTGGTCAAACAACACAGGGAGTTTCAAAGGTAGGGAGTAGCGGAGGCGAAGTCATGCAGGCGGGAGAGTGAGGTGGTGAGGGGAGGTGAAGCTCATGAGCAAAATGGAGCGGGTGAGTAAGAGACTATCTCTTGAAAAGGTCAGAAATGTAGAAGGGGAAGACAGACAGAGCTTTATAGATGAGGGTAAGCAGTTTGAATTGTATTCTGGAGAGAATGGAGAGTCAGTGGAGAGCTATCCAGAGAGACATAGCAGAAGAGGAGTGGCAGGGGAGGAAGATTAGTCCCAAGTCACATTCAGAACAGGCTAGAGTGGTGAAAGATGGGTGACAGTCAGGCCAGAGAGAAGGAGATTGCAATAATCAAGACAGGAGATGATAAAAGCATGGATATTGAGGGAGAAGCAATGGTGAATCTTGACAATGTTGCAAAGGAAACAGTATTGCACAAAGTACTGAATATGGGTAAGAAAGTTAAGGATAGAGTCAATGACCACCCTTAGGCAGTATGCATGTGGAACAGGAGAGAGGATGACGTTATCAACAGTGAGGGAAACGGGAGGTGTGGATATGACATTGGCCAGTAGAAAGATGACAAGCTCAGTTTTGGGTATATTGAGTTTGAAGTTGCGTTCAGCCATCCAAGTGGAGATAGAAGAGAGACAGACATACGGGTAAGGAAAGAAGGGGTGTGGTCAGGGAAGGAAAGGTAGATTAGAGTGTCATTAGCATAGAGCTTAAACTGGTGGCTGACTGAGTGAATGAGTTCACAAGAGAGGAGGTGTAAAGAAAGTATAGCACTGTACCATGAATAGGGCACCAGAGTGTGCTCCACTGTATCAAACATGGCGCAGAGGTCAAGGAGTAGGAGCATGGAGAAGTGGCCATTTGGCTTCTTCCCATAGTCTTAAAACAAACTGACCAGTTAATTAGCTTGTGACAAACAAAACTGTACCTTAGTGTGTGTCACAGGGAATTTAGACTGTAAGATTCAGAGAATGATGTGAATGATTCAGTATTCTCTGGAAAGCACTGTATAATATGGTGGTGCTGTACTAATAAATGATAATAAATAAATAAACATAGCATGCATTGCCCCCCCCCCCTCAACCTAAAAAATATTAAATATATTTGGGAAACGCAGAAATAATAAAAGTTATACCCTATGAATGAGCATCAATACATGAAAAATAGCCAAACTTAGCATTGGCCTTTTAAAATGCTTTCACCACATTGTCCATGAACTAAAAAAAGCACAACTCTCACAGCAGAGATAAGCACAACTCTTACAGCAGAAATAATAATAATGGCATCACAACAAAAACGTTTACTACACTGACTTGTTTAGGTAAAATTCATGCACAAAAGAGCAAGAAAAATTGCCAAGAATCAACACAATAGGAAAACCTAATTACTGAATCTCAGGTAAAGGACATGTGTGGTAGAATGAAAATGTTACACGTGGAAATATAGTTAAGTCGTAATTTAAAAACAAGTTTGTAAAAACATAGGTTAGTATTATTTTCTGAATAGACTGGACGTCAATGTGTAAGAAATTAGTTTAACCACTAGGTGGAGATATTTAGTTGACTCTGCTCATTTCTGAATTCCAACCCAAGCAACAAATTCAAACTGATACCCACTGATTAATATTGCGCTTGACAGGAGTAAACAACCCAATATTTTAGAAGGCAGACTAAATTCATTTTGTCACATGCGGCTCGCTTTCATGCTCCACTTTACCATAATAGTGAAACAAGAAAATATCAATTCACTTTGTTGCCCAAACGTTGCATGTAGAACCAGTTAAATATTATGATATTTATTTAAAGAGGCAATACTATATGGATAATGAATTATTTATATTTATGTTTAAATAGATTTCAAAAGGTATACATGTCATATATTTTTACACATGATATTTAGTTAAAGAAAAGTCAAGTTTACTGACCTATTATAATATGTCACAGCAGATAGTGCTGCAGTTGTTATTACTGTCTAATTTCTCCCTCAAACACTCTGTTTTGTCCCTTTCATCTGTGCTACAATATAAATTGCTGTACTATCATTGATTAACTGATCAGGGGCAAACGCAGGATTTGTAGAGGTCGGTTTCCATGCCACACCGTCACTTGGCATGACCAGCATGTAAGCAGGCTTGGATATAATTTTGCAACTCTTCCAATCCCCTTGAAATACACAAGTAATGCTGTGTGCACTACTTGTATGTGCACGCGACTCCCCCTTCACGAGCAGAGCCGTGTGAAGCAGGACATATCCATGATTGAGTGGGTCAGTCCCCAAACTCAGGACTGACCCACCGGAATCAGGACAGTTGGCAGACTGTCCTGCTCTCTAATACCTGTTCTTGCTCCTTTCACTACTTGTTACTGCTGCCGGTGTCCTAAGGTCAGGTGCTGCTTGTCTGGATCCTGGAACATTGGGGCCCTGTTTGGAAAAAGGATAGGTATATGAGATATAGAAAGCCTAGGAACGAGTGAACATGTAGGGCTTCTTGTCCTCTATGCAGTCCGCCATTAGATCAAAAGCACCCACGTTTCATTATTAGTCCTCCCTCCTTGCAACCAGCCCAACTGTAAATTAACTTCATTCACCTTTAATAAAAAGATCTATTTCCCCCAAACAACCCCAACATTAAATTAATAGTATCCCCATTTAATTAAAACTATTTCCTCCCAAACATTAAATATTTAGCATTCACTTTTAAGAAATAGCAATCCTTCTCCCCAAACTCAGCCACATATTTAATTAATAGCACCCAAACCAGCCCAGCACTAAATTAATAGGTCCACACCAACTCCACTATTAAATTAAGTAATCCCCACCATCAAATAAATATCCCCCACCAATAAATTAAACGATTAGCCCCCACTCTCACCCTACTATAAAATTTATATCTCACACCCCACCCACATTTCATTAAGAGACAACCCTCACACTTACACTAAAATCCCTTTTACCCTCACACCTACATTAAAAGTACCTTCAAGCCAGGCTCCATTTTTAATACAGGTACAATCTCAGTTGAATAGGATTTTTTTTTTTTGCTCACCATCTACAGTACAATAACTATGTAGCCATAGCTTTTAACTGAACTCTACATACATACGTATAATAATTACCTGTTTTATTGCTTTCGGGCGATCACAACAAACCCAAATGCTGCAATCTATATTTACACTGGAACTACTGTATTTGAACCTACACATTAAATCCCCCCACTTACACTAAAAGCTCCTTCCCCTCATTGTGACACATGGAAAAGTTTTACCCACAGTAATTGGACTGGTCGAGCTATTTAATTAATCAAGAGATATTACCAAGCAACATATAACTAAGATGTGGATTTTTGTGATGATACAATGAACACAACCCTTGATTTAAAGTTTTACATAAAAATTCGACTTTTGCATACACGCAAAAATGTATCCAAACATTTCTGTTCCTGTAGCTGTATTTTGAGTTCCTCGTATCTTAAGAAACATGTAAGTGGAGATGTAGAGGCTGATTCATCAAGGAACGTATCTGCAGAGTTTGTGCGTATCATACGCAAAATCACTCCGCACATGCCCAGAACTGGGATATACACCAATGAAAGCAGCAATCTTCACTATATCTACGTACAGAAAGTACACTTACTGCAGCCTATGATTATTGGAAGTGAAAGGGACGCGGAAGGGGCATTCCCCAATACCCAATGTACAGTAAGGATGTGCCAAACTCGAGCGCACTCGAGCTTTGGGCATCTCAAAGTTACTTGTTTTTCTGCCATATCTCTTGCTCCAGCTTTAGAGCTAGTCTGAGTCCTGAGTACTAGTGATGACAGTTTTGTAAGCATGCTATAACATGTGTTTGCATTCAGGAACAACTGTAAAAATTTATTTTATATTCAGTAGACACTAAGAACATCTTAATAAATGTATTTCATGAAGAAATGTTTAACTGTTTTGTCATTAATGCTCAATTCTTATAACAGTAACATTAATTCAATATATTTTTTCCGAGTGTTCTTTTGCAAATGTTTATTCCACATAGGCATCTGATGTATCCTGCAGTGTGTTGTGCAGTAGAGCACAGCAGACCTACACCCAAATTCATCAGCGCACATTCTTCAGATCCATTCCCTGTTGAATTCAGGAGTATGCAGAGCCGATTTACGTGCGTTTTAAAACAAACGCACGTTGCTTACAGTATGCCTGCCTTGGTGAATCAGGCCCATAGTGTATAAATGCATCGGATGTATCTCTAAGAGATTTGGTTGACTTGCATTGCCACACGACTACTGAAGTGAAAAGATCCATGTACAAAACTATAAGATATGCTCAACACAAAATATATAGACCCACGTTGATCACTGTTCATTTTAAGCTAAAATATAAAAAGTTCAAGGGTAAATCTAATATACACTCCACACTGAAGAACTGATAATAATCTGCAGATTGCACTTTAAAGTGCATGACAGACTTCATTTTATTGATTCAGGAAAAATCTGAAAAATGGGAATAAAGTAAAGGAACTGACCAATCCACAAACTAAATTATAAAGGTTTTTTTGAGCATATCTAAAGTGTTTTAATGTTCCAGATTCACTTCTAAAATACCCTTCCATACTCCCAATGGGAATATCAAAAATAAAAAAAAAATCATAAATGCTCTGCGCATTTTTTTAAATGCCTCATTTTCCATATTGCTGTCCTCAAAAGGAAACATTCTTATTTTAAAAAAAAACAAAAGTTAAATTAATTTTGATGCACCCTTTAATTACACTTCACATTTTACTTCTCGCAACAAGTAAACAAAATATTGACTGCATTTGAACTTTAAACTTTCCCAATTGTAAAATGATTTTTACAACAGGCAATGCTTTGTTCAAAATTTGTTGTTGCTTAAGCTACTACTGTGATTTATGGAATATTAAGTGGTCAATACTTCAGTAGCTCACAGCCTTTTACTGCAGCATCGTGATCAATCTCTGAAGACAAATTATAGAAGTCTCAAACTCTAGATTAACAGGAAACTACAAACCATTTTAAGGCTTCTAACTGAACTGGAACAGAGAACTAACATCAGTTAACATGACTGATAATATTACAAAACTGTATCTGTCTAGTGAAAATAATTGAGCTACAATATTTCCAAAATAAGTTTTCTTCAGATAACTTTTTCCTCCTGTATTCTTTACATTAAACTGCACAAAAGTTCACAGAAAGCAATATGACCTACTGTAGTATTCCCCTCTTGTTAAATGGGACAGGAGCTGTAACATTAATTATCTTGATGCAATATTTCTTTACAAAGAACTCATTCCAGTACAGTGTTTCAACCAATCAGGTCCTGTGACTTTTCTAGTGTCATTTTAAGAATAAAAGCAAATATCTGATTTGTTATATAGTTACATAGAAAGACAAAAGTCCATCAAGCTCAACTTATTCACATATGGAATAGCTGTGTTGATCTAGTGGAAGCAAATTAGAGCCCCAGCAGGAAAGCTACTAATTTATCCTCACTGTGTGAGAAAATACTTTCCTGATTCAGTATCATTCTGATTGTTTCCCTAGATCAACCACCCCAGAAATGCAGAGCTGAAGATACCATTTCTTGTAGGAGAGGGATCCAATCTATGTTTAAATTCATGTAATGAATTGGCCATCACCATCTCCGAATGTATAAAGTTCCATAGTCTGACTGTCCCTACAGTGTAGACCTTTGTCTGTGCTTATGGTGAAAATGTCTTTATTCCAGACAAAGCGGATGTCATTTGGCTTTTGCATACTCCAGACACACTCACAGTCATAAGGAAGATGCTAGAGAGGCTGGGATAGCATCACCTTCTTGTCTCTGTCTCCCCTCAGCATGTGAGTTTCTCCCTCTGTGCCCTCCTACATCTACTCTGTCTCCACCACTGCCTGTGAGTATCTCCCTGTGCCCCTCCTCGATCCCTTCAGTCCCTCCCTCAGCCTTTGAGTCTCTTCCTCTGTCTCCTCCTCCACCATTTTGTGAGTGACATCAATCTCATTCCATGGTAGTGCTGAATCTGCAGTTAACCACAGGATATGATGGCACACCATGTGGGTACTGCTCAAGGAACACGTCCATTAAGACTTCTGTCTGGGGGGACAAAAAGCCTGAGCTGGTGGAACTATAAAACCACAGCATGGGGTCCCCCAGCCTTAATGCCAAACCAACCCCTGGCTGATCAACAAAGGGCTGGATTCCCTAGAGAGATTAGGTTTGCAAAATAAAAGTGCCCCCTTCCCCCTCTTAGGTTTCACCAGCCCTGTGCTGAAAAGAACTAGGATTCTTCTCATACACCTGGGCGGTTGGTGTGGGGTAATACTAGTTAATTAAATGATGAAAAACATTTTGTCCCTGGTGTACTACAGGTTCCAGCATGTCATTAAGTGTTTGGGCATGCTGGCACTTGGAGTGACACAAGTGTCAGGGCTATTAGTAGTACTGGTTGTCCCCCCCCCCTTCAGCCCGAAAACACAAACCACATTCCTGCGGCTGACAAATATGTCTAATACACTCCCTCTCAGAGAAGAAAATATTTATGCAGAGAATTCAGCCATATTTGTACTCTCAAGTGAAGCCATTTTGAGAACACCAAGCACACACCTCTATTTGACATGCGCTCTGTGAAAAAAACGGAAAAACAGTGACTTTTTGCAAAACAGGAAGTGGAAAAAAAAGTCAAGATTTTAAACTTTAGACTACTCCAAATTTGTCATTTTTTATTCTAAAATTTGGTGTGAAGCACACAGAGGCGGTTCTCCGTTTGCAGGGGCAAATGCAGGATTTGAGGAGGAGGGTTTCCACGCCACACAACAAATGGGCGTGACCAGCATTTGTGGGGGCGTGGCTATAATTTTACATTTACAGCATTCCATTGGTCCATCAAAATGCATATGCATTGCTATGTCTAGTGTGACACTAAGAACTGAATAAAAATACAGTTATAATTACAATAAATGATAAGTAACGTGACATACTGCAGTCATAGTGAATGTGGCCAAACATCATATGTCCTGAAAGATTATTGTAGATTATTCTGGTTATACATACAACAATATGCTTCTATGCCATAAGCATAAATGCTGCATACAGAGAATCATTCTTGAAACTGAACACATCCCAGTACGCTCCTGTACGCTTTACAACATTGCTCTTTAACATAAATGTCATGTGCTGTATATATTCCTATAGTAACAAAACCTGCTTACTGAGTATTCTTATGTAAAATCCTATATAAGTTGCTTGTTTGATTATCATTGCTGTATCACACAAGCTGAATTCTTCAGACATGGTGAAATGTTATACTATACAGACATTAAAAATACTGTATTGCTACTCAGAATAGGTATGTATTGTACTTTTAGGTGATATACTGTTTTGTACACAGACTCACACATACACAAACACACACAGGGTCAAACACAAACACAAGTAAACTGTCACATACACAGACAAGCATAGACTCACACATACACAAACTCACACAGCGTCAAACACGCAGACATGTAAACTGTCACACACATAGACAAGCACAGATTCACGCATACACAAACACACACAGGGTCAAACACACAGACATGTAAACTGTCACACACATAGACAAGCACAGATTCACACATACACAAACACACACAGGGTCAAACACACAGACATGTAAACTGTCACATACACAGACAAGCACACGAGCCACAAAAACAGACAGACAGCAAAAGACAAACTGTCAAACACACAGACTCTCTTACCTTCTTCTTCTGCCTCCTGCATCACACACATGCCGGCCGGGTGGGAGAAAGGGGCGAGGCCAGACTGCAGGTCAGAGAGTGCCGAGAGTGCTGTATATACACAGCAGGGGAAGCGATCCAGGGGACAATCACTTCAAGCATCAGCACCCCAGGGAGGACAGGGATTTCTGAGGACTAGGAAACCCCCCCTGGGTGCGCCCCTGATTTGCTCCCCAAATTTCAGCCCAATAGCTCTAGTAATTTTTAAGATGTAGCCCCTCAAACACCATGCACACCCCCCCTCACAAAATTTATGTGGCAGAATTCAATTTATTAGAGTCAAGGGCACCAATTATAAATACATTATTGTTTTTGCACATGTTTTAAGTACGTGCAATATAAAGTACAGTGAACACTTCAAGATAAACTTAGGGCGTGTATATGCAGCTAGGGTAAACATACATCAGTCATTATCATTAACTTAATGATGATGACTGTTGTATCGTTACTGTTTAGAAAAAAAATGTAATACATAAGACAAAAGCTCCAGCATGCTCTGGTATGACTGTAGTTCACAGACCATCCCTACTGACAATTTGGCCACACCTACAACATGAAGCCACTTTCACAATATTTTACCTGGTCACCTCAAGTTCACAATCTGTCCCTGTTGGCAGGAGACATTGCGTTGTCTTTAAGAGTAAAATGTTTGCATTGGAAAATTGTCATGATTAAAAGGTTAAGTAATTATATATTTTAAAATATTTTAGATTTTTTTGCCTTTAAATCAGAAAAAGTTGGACTTGTTTGCCTATCTGTACAATTATGGAGTAGAGAACACAAGTGAGTTGTGAAGTCAAGAAGTGCTAATTACATGCTGTGTTATGATGACTATCTACACATATAGGAAAAGTAATGGATACCTTCTTCCTGTTTGGTGTTCTAGGGGATGATGGGGCAATATTGGACTTACAGTCACTTTCTTGACCATATATCTTAAGAGTAGATGAATACCTGGACCTCTCGCCACAGTGAAAGAAAGCCATGGCCTATCATGTGAGGGGAAAACATTGTCAGGCACTCTGCCATTGTGAGGGTGTCCAGAGTGTAAAAGTGATAGGGCACTAATTAGTGTTAAGTTATTATGATTTGATATCCAACGATATGGCTGAACTCATAAATTACACAGTCCTTGTATTGCTAAAGTTGACTCCTCAGCCATTCACTGTAGTCAATCTCTCTCTCTCTCTCTCTCTCTCTCTCTCTCTCTCTCTCTCCCCCTCTCTCTCTCTTCAAGGTCAGGGTGTCCTCTTGTCTTCAACTGGCCCTCTGTCTTAGTCCTCCTGCAGGACACACAACAGCCGCACACTAAGCCCTCTGATGACCTCCCTACTGGGCCATCTCCTCAGCTCACATTGAGTCTTCTCTCCAATGCCTCGTTGAGTTGTCTGAGCTCCATACTGAGCTTCAGATTGGTGTGGGTACATGCCTTATCAGTACTGTTGAGGTGAAGTTCAGAACCTGAAGAGATGAATACTAGTGCCCCCTAGCCTACAATCCTCACTGTGGTCAAAAGATGAACAATTCTCATTAAATATTTAATTGATCTTTGTACTCTTAAAGTAGGAGGCTCTTAAATATAAAATGTTAGGTGGGTCTTGTTCCTTACTATTGTTGGCCACTTTCAATCAGGTTGCTATTACATAGAAAACACATGATAATTACATATTATATTGCTTTAATAAAGCCAATTAAAATATGTAAACATGCACATTCCTTGTTATTAAAACAACAAAAGAAACACATAATTAAATCAGGATATTGGTTAGTTTGATGACTCATTGATGTATTTATAGCTTACCTCTGTACCAAGTGTTTGTTAATGTAGCATTTGCAGTACTCCATCACATATGTATTTATTTATTTACTTAACAAGACGAGATTATTATTACTCATTAGTTGGGCAATATAAAAGAGACACAATTAAAAAGAAACCACACAAACATTTGTTTAAATGAGTTGCGAGAGGAAAAGAAAAAATTTGTAACAACAGCATAACATTGCATTATAGAAACAATAAGCAACACATTATGTATCATATATATATATATATATATATATATATATATATATATATATATATATATATATATATATATAAAACTATCTCCTGGTGGCAGTATAGATAAGGTCTAACTGAATCTTTCTTTGTAGACCCATATATTTAAATGTTGATAATGAATAGTAATACTGATCAGAGTGTGAGTTATGTAATCATGTAACTATTAGCGAGGACATATACGCTTGAGACCTGCCAGTCTGCCAGCCTGCCCTGCTGTGTCTTGATAATATAAAATGCCATTACAAATTGTAAGACAGACCAGGAATCTCCATTCCTAAGCAGCTATATAGGTCACTGCAGTATTTCCTCTCTCTCTCTCTTTCTATCTCTCTCTCTCTCTATGTATATATATATATATTTCTTTCATCCAATTATACGACTTTGACAGGCCATGTGAGTTCTTCATATTAGCGACAGAATAACACATCTTCTCTTGCCCGTACCTAAGTCTGAGTAGCTTTAGGAACCTTGAAGCGTGAAGATGACCTTTCTTCCCTTGATTTTATCTTTTGTGCCTATTGTTTACTTTCTGTTGTGGGCATACTATATATCATCATATAATACATGGATGATGGCTAAACAGTACTGAAATACAACCAATGTGACCAACTGCAGGATTTGTGCCAATGTTCCCATATACTCTGATGGAGGATTTCCCTTATACCCCTAAAATGAATGTGAAAGAAAAGGTCCAGCATCTTACATACTGTAGCAAGACATTTATGAAAAATACAAATCATATTTCTCTTTCGGTTGTCCTTACAGGACACATTTGCCTTATGAGATTAGGATCCGTGAATGTGATAAAAAATATATATATACGGAATGAGGCAAATATTAAGTGGAACAATTTTGAAACATTTGCTTATCTCTACTACATGGGAGAAGACCATCTAGGCATATCGGTACAATACCAACGCATTTTGCACAGTGCATCCATTACACTTCGCAAATGAGGTCCACGGTATTTAAGGGATCTGTTAGTGCATCTAAATGTGCTCATTGTTCACTGAGTTCATCTGTAGATAAACTATTGCCTAATCCTAGTTCCAAAGGTGGGCACATTGAATTTCTTTAATCCTCTATACACATAGAAATCTAGAATCCATATACACTTCTGATCTTCTGATTAAGACACTAACTAATTTAGTTTTAAACACACAGAATATGCATTCGACAACAATGAAATGCTTTCCAGTATCGTGTTTATTTACTAATTCATAGTTTCCATTTAAAATATACACAATGCAAATATTTTGTATCCAAGAAAGAAAATAATTTAAGCAAGTGTTTTTACATTATAATTTAATGCATAAGGTATGTAAACATGAATAATTAAAAATAAGATACATAAAATGTAATGTCATTTTACATAGATATTATTAATACATTGCATACACAGTATATGAAAGTTATAATATAAATGTTACAATATTATAAGGAAGATACTTAACAACACTGTTTCATGTTGTGTAACAACACGTGCACTATCATAAACTTTGGATGTTTTCTAGCACTTTTAAAGGCTTATTTAAAAGCATGTTGCAAATAGCACAAGTGTGTTACTGTCTTCTACAATCAATTGGATATTTGCTTGGATGTGTAGATCATTTTAGTATTATGAAAACTAGGAAGATGGATTTGTGCTATTTAAAGAACTTCACCCAAAACTTAAAACCCAGCAATGGGTGGAGTTCACTATGGTTGTATATTTCCCCTATCACCTGCCCCATTTATCAAACAGAGCCCAACTTCAGACACTACCTTCTCTCTTCACCTACCACCAGGAGACAGACTGCACTGTGGATACGTAGGCAACCACTGGGCAGGACAACTCAATCTATCAAGGCACCTTCAAACGAGCAATCAGTTGTCTTGTCTTTCAGAGAACATATGAGACCTCTTACACAGCAGCTGCCTTAGCAAACAGTGCAATTGAGCTCCTGTTGGCAGCTAATGGGGAGACCACCCTGTATGTAATACATGTGGGTGCAATATGTGCAGAGGGTGTTTATCCTAAAATGGGCAACCCTTTTAAACCCTTTATAGTACTTACCTACTGTTCACTCAATCCATCAGTTCACCTGAAGCTTCCAAGGGTCCCTACTGCTCTGCTGTACATTACTCCCACTAGCCTGAAACAGGCAGAGCCCATTCCCCGTATTCATCCCACTGCAGATGAGGAAAATTGACAACACTGCTGTCTGTTTGAATTAGACTATTAGGAGTAGTCTACTCAAAAGTAGAGCAGGTCCACTGTAGGCATCCAGTGATCCAGTGCAGTGGGCAGAAAATGCCCCAGGCTTAACTCCACCCCTTATGTGATGTTTAGTTGTTTAGTACAATCTGATTTGCATAACAAATCCTAATTTTAATTTAGAAGTAGAAAAATAAGCAGTGTTTTGGGCTAAGAGGCTCGGACATGTTGCACTAGTTTGCATTGAAAACGACTTCATGCCAATATAGATTAGGTGTAGGAGAATTTATTTGCTATAGTATATAATGACATCTGGATGGGTTTTACACTGTATGTGCTCCTTCACGCAAATTATTGCCCAACTGTTAAAAGTAAGATTGTGCTATTTAAACCATGTTTTTAAATGTTTTGGGGACACAAATATGAATAACAAAATATTGGGGATAAAATGCACAGCATATCTTATTAAAAAAAAAACAATTTATGGTAATGAAACCCGTACAGGATTTTTAACAAAGCAGCTTTTCCTCAGGAAGACATACCTTTGCATGGCGTTTAATGGTGAATAGCAAAATACAGGTGCAACAACATTTGTTGCATATTTTACAATATGACTCACTAGTTATGGAGATCATCATCAAGAACAAAGGATTTAATTAGTGCCATTTTGTGACATTCTATGAATCATCAGCAGCAGAATCTACAATTAAGACTCCTACATCTGTATGCTATTAGTTTTGTTTTCACCTCATACACATTTTTGGGAGGAGGTTTATATGAAAGAGGTGACAAATAATAGAAGGGTGGATACAACATCTGTCTCTAAAATCACCACTTTGGACAAAACATCGTCAATTTATCTGAAAATTTCACAACAAAACTGTCTGACAGAGTCTTAGGGATACATTTACTAAATTGCGAGTTTGAAAAAGTGGAGCTGTTGCCTATAGCAACCAATCAGATTCTAGCTGTCATTGTGTAGAATGTACTAAATAAATAATAGCTTGAATCTGATTGGTTGCTATAGGCAACATCTCCACTTTTTAAAACCTGCAGTTAATATACTACTTAGTGTATGTGCTGTTCACAGTATGCATACACAGGTGATATCCCTACTCCAGCAGCCCACGGACAGTTACACACTCTTGCTATTGAACCTCCATACTTGCTTCACTTGTCACAGCCCTGCCCTTCTTCCACTATATTTGAAACTATCTCATCAGTAGGCCCTCCCTACCTTGTCTCTTCATGTATGTATTTATTTTGTCTATCTGGTATGTATCTGTTGTGTGTACGCTCTGTTTGCAACACAGTCAGGCACCATGGAGCACTATGGTGCCTTGCAAATCAAAGACATTAATAATAGTTATAGTAAGCTAAACAAATCTATATTCTAGATCTGGCTTTTTTTTGTTGCAGATATCAAGTCTGGTAATGAATTCATCTTTCAATCACTCTCCACACCAAAAAATCAGCCAAAAAAGGAAAAAACTTCATTCACCCATCATACAGTTGGTCAAAAATATATTATTTAGTCTTAATTACAGAGAAATTTGCATAAAAGGCTTTTTGATGATAGGAAATAACTAAAGCTAGAGACTCTCAATCCAGGTTCTCTGGAGGATTTTATTGTATACAAGTCTAAAGACTGGATAAAGAAGATGTAGAGAACCATCAAGAGGAATTATTAACTATGAACTCCACCCAAAACCAAAATCTACCATAAGATAGAGTTCACTAGGTTAACATGAAATCCTGTGTTTTACGTACCAGTGATATTCGGTTGTCCAATCCAATTCTAATAGTTCCATGCCAGTCTCCAGTAGACTAGGTCCTGCTTGGTTATGTCCATGCAAATGGTGAATCATAGGTAATTAAAACTCTGTATTTAACGTTAATCTTAGCGAACTCCATCCAATGCTACATTTTCTAGCTTAATGAAATTGTGGAAATAGCACAAATGTATTTGATCAACATCAATCGATAAAATGTTTTATTAGTTGTCAATCTTGCACTAGACTAACCAATGTTTATATCTGATTGGTTGAATAACATTTGTGTTATTGGAACAATGCTATCAAATAAGCATATTCCAATTACTTGTTCACTTTAATCCATATATAGCTTAGGAACAAAAACCAGGAACAGCTATTGGGCTTATTTAATATCATCATGCAGAGAGCAATAATGTGCTCTAACTGATAACAATTAATCACATGTCAGTTTAGCAGCGTGGTGTGATCAGTGTAGAAAGCTAATATAGTATTGGCTGCACAGGATTGCTGCATGTATTGTAATTTTTTATTAAATAAGCATAAGGTCCATGATAGTAAAAAGAAGTAATAGCAGTTTTAGTCCAAATATGTCAATGTACAGATATATGTACTGTAGAATTAGGTAATAATTTATTTGGAATACATTAATTTTTCATTACAAGCTTTTGAGAATTCCTCTATCTGCCTCAGGTCAAGCTGTACTCAAAACAACTTATTTACAATGGATAAAAGAAAGTGTGAAGCTAAATGACTATTAGGTTAAAGGACCAAGTGTTAAAAAGACAGCTAATCAAATCTTCCTTTATAGATACACTCATGTGTAAGAAACGACATATTTGTGTCTGCCATACGGTAAGGAATGTCTAAGGGTTGTGGTGTAGAAGCAAAAAAAAACAACAAGATATATAACAATACAAGAAAACCATGCAGGGGTCCACACTGCAAACATTGCAACAATAGTAACAGCTTACCAACAAAGGATGCACAATAATGGGTCCTTAGACATCACAGGATCTATCAATGTGGTATACTTGAAACAGTGTAATAAAATCAGCAACACATATTATATTGGGAAAAATAGACAAAATTTACAGACCAGAATGAACCAGCCAGGGTCAAACTAGCAATCTGGCAGGTCTGGCAAACTCAAGATGGGCTAGAGCCCTGATGGACCACTGGTACCCTGAATATGCTTATGCTGCCTGTCTTCCTTCACTGCCACCTACACCATCCGATCACCAGTTCGCCCAATAGCAGTGTATCAGACGGACTGCAGAAGGTTTAAATTTGCAGGGCCAGTGTCAGGTGGAGTGGAGACTACAAGGCATGATCATGCTGTTGTAGTATTATTTTGTTCCTGCATGCTGCTGCTTAGAGTTGGGTACACCACTGCCATGAGTCGCCCTACTAGTGCAGATGGGCCCCTCAGATCAGGACCGCACTGAGTTTCCCATAAGCTGCACTCTAAATACACTGCAATTTCTTTCATCAGCAAACGCAGGATATTACAAATCCTCATATTTACTCCAAGTCCGGCTTGTAGTAAATCTGAGGACATGTAATACACAGAGTTGCCAACACCCTACTGGACATTATTAATGTGCTCAAGTTCATACTGATACTGTTATTGTCACACTAAAACAGTTTTTGGTGCAGTTATTGACCGTTTATAATCATTGGCATGCTTACAAAGGGTGCTGCCACCCTATAAAACTGACAGCCACCGATAGGTCAGTCCCCTGGTCTTTGCTTCCTGTAAGGGCACCTTACATATAAAGCAGCTAAGCTTGTATTAACTGACTGTTCTGCTTGATAAGGGGTGTTGAGCACTCGCCATCTAAGGATATTAAGAATTGAAAACTGTTAAAGTTATTTTTGAATGTCTTTGTTTAAATTTTTCTAACCTTTATTCTTGCTCTTCCCCTACATATAAACAAACTCTTATCCATGTATATATGTATGAATACATGCATGTATACATACATCATAGTTGTCTACTCTCCTGGAGAGTCTGGGAGTCTCCTGGATTTCTGGGAGAGCAGGGCAACCTCCCGGTTCCTGGCCACTTCATTAGTTAAGCAATGGGGGCTAGGCTTAGAATGCAATTCACGCATCATTGTGGCCCCGCCCCTTGCTGTAATTGGCTAGAAATTGTGATGATCGTTTAGAGGATGGGGCCAAATGACGCAATTTCGTCAAACCCCGCTCCCACGTGCCCATCTTCCCCCGGATCTCCCGGAGAAAAAGTTGGCAAGTATGCCCTACATATACATATATTTTTGATGTTTATATGTGTGTGCACTGTATATGTGTGTGTATTTTCTATTTAATAAAATATATGTTAACTTGGTATGAAAACTATTTTATGCATATGACCTATGTAATACTTGCTACTGTATGTTTTTTTTTTTTTTTTAAATATGTAACTAACATGTCGGATCTAACTGCATTTTTGCAGCCTGTGGAAGAGACAGGGGCTCGTGGGATCAGACCGAGTTGGGCGCATGCTGATGTTAATTTATGTGGGACTACAGCTTTGGTTAACTTAACTTTTACATTAATGGGATTTAAAGGCCAAATTTGGGTTTTCAGTGGCACAAAATGTGCGCAGGCAAAATGCCGACACACATTTGCAGAGTGGGGTGCTGTAAAAGGATTTTTTTCTCCTTTCGGGTTACAATCTCCTTAATATACTGGCAAATGTATGTATGACCATTTAATACCATTATATATATGACTATTACCGTCAACAACTCCTCGCAAAAGGTATTTCTGAATTAACCCAAGAAATATCATTCTTATATTTCTTTATATCGACAAGTTTCAAGAATAATCACGACAAGATATAGATTCATTTAAAGTGTGTTGTATTATATTATAGAACAATAAACAGCGTAACAATATTGTACACAAAATATAGTTTTTAGTGCAATATATCATACTTATTGCCTGTAATATAGATATATATGTAACTGTGCATGTGTTGACTAACTATTGTCTAAAGGTGTGTGTGTGTGCTTGCATTGTGTAGTGAAGGGGGAGGAGAGTCCATATAGACCACATGCACACCTCACTCAAAGCCTAGCGGCCATTTTCAAACACATTGTTACAACCAGTTCAATCTACTACACTTTCTGTGCATAAACCCACTTTCTATGCATATCTAATAATCTGATCACGTCCTTAAACCAACACAAAACCACACAGGTCTATGTATAACACCAATACAAAATGTTATATTTAACGATCTGATCACTTCCTAATCCATCACTTTCTATGCAATGTAGTCACCATCCAAAATGGCTGACTTGCCATGCTTGTAGGCCCACAAGGCCTACTAAACAATTACAGTTACTAAACAATGTGAACTCAGTACAGACCCATTACTCATTACAAGCAGTATTTAGCCAATCCACCACAAATAGCTCTCTATTTAGCCGTTAACGCACAATGTCCACTGGCCTATTTTAACACATGATATTTCACACATAGCACAAACGTCTCCATTACCAAAGCCTAACCAATCGATCCCAATTCAAACACAAATTCAAACTATGTATAGTACAGCACTCCACGAATCACAGCATTGCATCATTAACTATGTATAGTACAGCACTTCACAAATCACAGCATTGCATCATTATTACAAGTCATGGAACCAATACTGAACCACAGGACTATGTATAACAAATGCTTTCATATATCTCAACCAGGCATGCATTTATGTAACTCTGTCCATATTAATCCAATCAATTCAAACTTTCATTCTCACTTAAACTTTCATATCACTTACTCATGTCCTCCATTCAACAACACATTATAACATGCTCACACTCACCTTTCATGCCATGCACACTCCATACTAGTCAGGGCCTAAGGCCTGCTCACCTAGGAGCAGCAGGCCGCCTGCTCCCTCTGTCCCCTCTGTCCGAGCACCAGGTAAAAAGTGAGATTATTTCTCTGTGTACAGTGTAGACCCCTCTTGTGGGCGGAGTCTACAAGCTTGCTACAGGCTTTCATATGTTAATTACTGGCCAACTGCTGAAATCCTGATTATCAAGTATTTTCAAGCCAAATGTTTGCAATGGGGGAGGATTTGTTCCTAGTCAGTGTGCTAATTAAATTGTAGCTGAATCTCTGTCATATGTTATAAAATAAACATAAATAATAGATTATTTATGCACTCTTTATCAGGTGCCAAGGCAATAAGGTTCCCAGCAGGATCAGCTGAATAATGCTCAGCTGCCCTTGCAAATGACTGACATATAAGACCTCTATATGTTGTACAGAACAGTATACATCTTATATATGCTTGTTGCAATCCTTCATGTCGTGCTGCGCCAGTAACACTGCACCAGTAACACAGCGCCAGTAACACTGCACCAGTAACACTGCGCCAGTAACACCCCCCATCCCCCAATTAGAGAGCAACAATAAGGCCTATGTGCTTTCAATGCCAATGCTGATTTTTAGTTCCGGTATGGTCCTAGAACCAGCAGACACACTAACATCAAAAACAGGAAAATTCTAAACCAGGTGGAACCAATAAAAACCTTGCATCATGGCTCTGAAAGAACATTGAGAAAACTCCCGATAAAGGAAAACATTTGAACTGAAAATAATATAAATATTTGACTGTAAAAACTGTGGGCTGCATACTGACATTGGTGTTCTAAGATATTATCACAGATCATTAAAACTCTTTGATTCTTTGTCCAAGTGTTTTCCTTATTTACTCCTCCCTATTTTCCAACAATTTGTCTTTAACTTCACATCCCAATATGACATTCTGTGATCAATACCAGACACAACCATATCTTTTCCTATATATCAGATTATCCATCTATTACGTTTTATTACTTGTCTTATTAAAAGTTGTTCTTTAAAACTGTCGTTTGGCTTCACAGACTTTTACATGTTTAACTATTTTTCAGTACAGCTTTATCTGAAAAAGAGAGATGATTTATCAGAAGCTTTTCTTGAAAAATAAACTGTTAACCGAAACAAATAAAGTATCACCAAATATTGTAGTACTCAATTTAGTACTCTAGGATCATGCAAACTTCTAATTTTAGGATGAAAATGTTTCATGTATACAATCATTTACTTATATATTACATTTTTACGAAAGGTTACTTGCATAAATATTTCGGGTTAGGGTTAGAGGGTTTGCACAGCAAAGTCCATTGCATTTAGGATCTGCACATAAATAAAAAATACTGCATATAAAACAACAGCATGCTATTCTGAAGCATAAAAATAATTATTTTCCTGAAGTCATATGCATATAATAAGTCTTTTTTTTTCATATAAAATACAGCAGTACAATTATGCTTACCACATTCAGTTTATCACATGACATATGAAGAAACAATGGTCATGTAATATTCTTTTTTTGTGAGCCTGTTTTTTTTTTTATTCATTTGGGTTCTAATACTAAACCCAATACCAGACATTTAAATTGTGTTATGCATTTTTTTTTCCAGTAATTTTATATAGTTTTCTAGATTTTTTAATTAGTCAAATAATTTGTATAGAGGTAATATTACCTCCAAAAAACATCTGCAAAAATGTATGCAAAATCGTGCAACGTTTTTGAAAATGACGGTTTCATAGTAAAATATTGAAAAGATTTCTTTGCAGTTTTTGCAATACATTGAGCAATTTTGCAGTTTTCACACATTTTTTTTTAAAGATAGAATGTATTTACTTTAATCTTTAAGATGGAAGCATATTGTAACATTAACCCATTCGACGACTTTGGAGTTTGCATTGCTATTTGTTGGCAATGCACTTTTTAACTGCATAGTTAATTTATTTTTTTTCACAATGCTGTTTGTCTTCTTGCACAAAAAATGCATCTTCTGGTAGTAAATATATGCAAGAAAATATTTAAAAGCTTTCGAAACCAAACTGCCTGACGGAATCTTGGTAAGCCTTAAAGTAGGCCACACCGCATCACAAAAAATATGTTTTTAAAGAGCAATTTCTGCAAAGTTCAACTCCAATAAAAGTTCCTCTCCAATCTTGGTAAGGTGACTTCCTGGGTGCTGAGGCTTGCTTTCAGGAGATGCCCGTCACCGCGCTCCAAACCTACAGCAATGTCCTAGTCTTGCTTTTGTATAAATGCTGTTTTTAGCAGTGTGTAAATTCAATCCATAAAAGAGTTATCACAATCTCCTCATGCAATTCTTTGAATATGTTCATATATACAATTAGGAGAATTTTCTTTTGGCAGCTCCCACCCATCTGCACTGGGATGCTAAATAGTTTCTTTATAAAATGGTTTATTGTAATATATTATTTAGTAAATTGCACGTTGCAATGAAGACATACAGTGGATTGCACACACCTTTATATATTGTTTGTAATGTAGTGTTAAACATACCATGGCCACTTGAATGGCTAGCAACAGCAGTAATGTAAGTAAACTAATATCTGTAACTGACTGGCTGTGCGTTGCGGGAGACGTTGTTGTCAGAATGAAGAGGGCGAGATATCTTTGTATTGGATGCTGGTACAGAAACGGGTATTTGCAGCACTCAGCATGTGCGATAAAATGCCTCCCAGTCATATACATTAAAGCTGCCACTAACCAGCAGGGGGCACTGTCTAGTGAAAACACTTCTGCTCACATAACACTGAAACATCCCTTACTGCAAAATAATTAGTGAATCACCATGTACGTTCCAGGTTAGAAATCGCTGGAAGACATATATACATATATGTTCATTTTTAATTCATATATGTATATAATATTTTGTATATGGTTGAAAATTGAAATATTTTGGGGCTATACCCACTTGTTTACCTCAGGGGGCATTTTTTTTTAAGTGCAAAGGCTTTTCCTTTGGTGTCACTTAAGGCCATTCATGGTTTAAGTGTTTTCCGTTCTTTTTCCTTTCCCGTTGTAAATGCTCCAGTTCAGCTTCGTACATCATCTCCTGGACTAGGTACTTTTCTCGTCTCATTCGGTCACACAGATCTTTAGGCATATCCGGGATGAGGTAAGCAATGAAGGATTTGATGCCAAACACGAGGTGCTAAGTGAAAAAATTAAAATAAAGTATGTAAAAAAAAGGGGCAGCAGTGTTAGGCGTGTTTGTCAAGCTAGTACATTTAAAGCCAATGGGATATGAAGTCTGGGGGGTATATTTAAAAAAACTGCGGGTTTGAAAAATTGGAGATGTTGCCTATAGCAACCAATCAGATTCTAGCTTTCATTTTGTACAATGTACTAAATAAATGATAACTAGAATCTGATTGGTTGCTATAGGCAACATCTCCATTTTTTCAAACCCGCAGTTTAGTAAATATACCCCTGGACCTCTATTGGTTGGAGGAATCATCACAGAACATAGTTAGAATCCTTCCCTTACATTGACCCTGTTCACTAGAGCCAAGGTAGATTTACATGGGGTTAATACAGCATTGACAAGGCAGAGACTGTTTTTACAAGAAACATCCTAAGAACATTCGTAATTGGGTTTACAAGGTAATTAGTAACAACATTACTAAGTACCAATGACATAACAGATCCACCCTTGGGTACAAGGTATTTACATTTGATATCTGTGCATACACATTTGCAAAAACTATTGAAACCTAGTCAAAGAAATAATTGAAAAACACTATATAAATTATTAGGTGTACTACAAAGAGAGAGACGAACTTTAATTTTACTATACTGTAACTACAGATGGAGTTTGTTTTAGACAACTGGTGATCCACTCGATAGAGTATGGGGTAAAGACATTGGGGGAAGACCATAAAAAAAGGATCGAGTGGGACCCCCCCTTCTACAGCCAACCAGCTCCATTATAGATAACAATGGGGCTCTTCCTAGCACCCCTGTTTGTCTGGTGATTGCCAAGTTGATAGTAAATAAAATGGTTTCAAACTATTGTTGAACTACATGTCCCAGCATGTACATGGCAGCCAGTGCCCATTGGAACATGTAGTTCAACAAAAGCTGTAATAGCAAAACAATAAAGACAGACATACTGGGTTAAAATAATTTTATTGAAAGACAACCATAAAGCTCTCTTTCATCACTTTATTAAACAGGAAATTCAGTTCACTGCTATTTCAACCGGTGGAGCAGCTATAGTCGGCTAATAGTTTCAAAAAATGTTCCACTTCTACTGCGTTGATGATTAACATTTATTTTTAACTAGTTAATATAAGAAAATGTTAGAGTTTTTTTAAAGTGACACTACATGTACTACATGCTCCACAATAGATACTACATGTACTACATGCTCCGCAAAAGACACTACATGTACTACATGCACCACAATAGATACTACATGTACTACATGCTCCGCAAAAGACACTACATGTACTACATGCTCCACAATACCCACTGACAACCATTTACCTTGTAATTCCACCAGCGTTAGCATGCACACACTGCCAATTGCTATCAGGGCTTAATAGGACATCCTGGGGCTTCACAACAGTTGAGGCCTTTGTGTGGGAATATTTGCAACTCCAGTTGTCTCTACTTTATATAAAGTAAAGTAATTATTTACCCTGGAACTCACCACTTCAGAGATGCCAGGAGGATCTCCAGAGGGTCTGGTTGACCCTAGGAGGGTTAGGAGGGCACTCATTGATTGTAACAGTTTTGCGTCTACGTCTGGCCCACACTTTTACATTTAACTTTAAATGACATCCTATTTGTCTTAAAAAAACATGCGTCATCTACATGTGACTGTGTATTTTATGAAAGCTGTATAGGAAGCATATACTCACTTTTCTATGTATACCATAAGGTTATCCTCTGACTGATTTGTTCTTATATCCATCAAAAGATTTTAGTTTATAACAAGTTAGAGATAGGGATGCTATCCATGTTTTTGTCAATTCTTACTCTTAGTGAATTATTCAGGCTTTCCATGCTTGCAGTGATTAATATGGCCAATTTTGATTTTTCTTCGGTGAACCTGGTCATTAATCGCTGCTAAGGGAGCTTGCAGAAGAGCTAGTGTATGCGATCATATGTTGACTGCTCTAACTGGGACTCATAGCGTCTGGTCGTTCACCTATAATGCCAACACTTTGCATCTGTATAAACCAGCCAGGTACTCTGTCCTAGAGGCCAGATCTGTGACTGGTCATCTTTAGAGTTTTGCTTTAGTCCAATATGTTCAAAGAGGTTTTCAGTAAGAAAAAATATATTAAATTGAGCATGAATTAATGACCCATTAAGTTCAGAAGTAGAAAACATACAAACATACCTCAAAAACTATGATGAAGGCTAACCGGGCAGCCAGAACATGCCAAAACTGCAGGGTGAACTCATAGGGAGTTGTGCTCCAAGGAGGTGCTCGATAATCCCGGTATCTGGGGACAGATCAGCTGGCAGTTAATATATATTATGTAACAGTGTCCTATTTTTCTTTAAACTTTCAAAAAATATAGCAGCCAAATAAAGGTGAAGTGGACACCAGAATACATGAGAGAGAGACTTGAGCAAGATAACCCTGTAGTGTTAATTGTAAAATGTCAAGTTGTCTATATTGTGACAATTTGTTATCTGTCAGAGTCATTTCAGTTTAAGCCACAAAGGCAATTAATTAAGCATGTGGCCTAAAAGCACATCAGAAAACCTGCAAATGGTCATGCAAATTGTCTAAAATAATTTTATTAGACTAAGCAGCTTTGTCTAGAACAGTGATGGGCAAACTTTTTCAGGAGTGGGCCAAATAAAAAAGAAAAACTTTAGGCGGTCCAATATAATTTATTAAAAAACTCAAATATCGAAATATATAATACAAATTTTTTGAATGGGACGGGAGGGTGTTAGTAGAGCGATCGTACAGACACAGCACTTATTTCAGCAAGTTGTTGCAGATCCGTCTTTCTGGTGAGCCACAAACTGACAACACAGCAGCCAATCGAAATCTGCCTTAGTATATGGCCCAGCCCATCTCTTCTCACATGACTTTCAGCCATTAGGGGGCGGGCAGGTGTTTGAGTGATTGACATACGTAGTGTCCTTTTAGGAAGGAGGATCAAGTGTAATGGAGGAAATAGCTGGGAAGGCATAAAAATGAAGGTTCTGACACACAAGGTCGGCCCTAATAATTTTATGCATTTTTGAATGAAATTTTTTAAAGTATTGGCGGGCCGGATAGAACCTCTAAGTGGGCCGGATCTGGCCCGCGGGCCGTAGTTTGCCCATCACTGGTCTAGAACATACAGAAGACAAATTACAGAACATACGTGTTGTCTCATATAAAATTCCATGAGTGAGTATGTGAAACTACACGCCATACCTGCAATATCCAGTGTATCCCTCGCCAAGTTCGCTTAGATCAAATATTGATAAACTACCGTTTACATAGCCCCGTAGACATCTGACAAAATAAGACAAAACATATAGGTTGGTAAGAGCTGGCTTCAATTCATTTATTGATCGTTAACTTCTATGAGCCATTAGAAAACAAACATTACTTTTCATGTCTGTATCCTTGATCCAAGCAGGGTCCGTACTTGAAGGCATACACAAAGCGAGGGATATAATCAGAGGTGATAGCAATGACAAAGGCATTGGTGATAACAGCTACAACACCAATACCTTCCAAAATTCCATACCAGATACCTAAAAATAAATATAATTATTCAATTTCATATATTAGATTCATAACCAAGGTTTAAATAATCTTGTAAAGCATTTAAAATGGTAAATGTGAAGAGGACTGGCTGCCAATCATTCTTATGGACTCACGTCAGACTTTTATTATTTAGGTTTTACACAAGAAGTTCTTAGAACTTGGAGTGCAGAGAATGGTGCACCATTGCAATAATATGTTTTTAGCACTTAACGTAGCCTATTTTGTAAACATTCCAGACCTTATGTCTTAGCTATCATGGATTCATCATTGCAATAAGTGCTGGTCTATCTATATCTGTGTCATTTTGATTGAGTGCCAGAGAGGATTTAAATGAAAAATGAGCAAAGTGGATCAAGTTTTGTTGTCGGGGTGCATAGATTGGGTGATACAATCTTTCAGTTCCACTTTTGGTTTACCATCCTATACACTAGTAAATTTCAATTTAGTTGAATTTATAGTCTGTGAATAGAACTTTGATGACGATGATCAATCCCTTATTACATGTGATGTGGTTGGGTTATGAATGAGAATATTTATGGGCAGGTTCCACAAAATGTGGAATGAGGCAAATATTCCATGGAACAGTGTTGAAAGATGGCACCAATTTCCAATTTTACCTAATGCGGTAACGCGGTCCACAGTTAATAAACAGATGTAACAAGAGAAGAATATTTAAGCCAGTAACTTAATACTTGCCTATATCAGTGGCACGGGCTGGCATTGGTCTTCTCCATTGTGTAACAAACTTATAGGCATCCAGTCTTATCTCAATGATATTGTTTAGCAGTGCCAGGAGAGGAGCCAGTGGGAAGGCAGCTACAAAAATGGTGGTAAATCCAAACTGTATAACTGAATAATGAGAGATCATTAGATGTCTGGAACTATATAGATAATCATTTAAACATGCTGGAACTACTGGTTGCAATGCATATCTGTACTATATATATTTTATATAATATTTATCTCATACTAATATAATTATATTGTCCACTCTTACAACTTCATCAAAAATACACTTTAAAATATGGATTTTTGGATATGTAGAAAGATGAGGCTGTTGTAGGGACCCAGAGAAACACCTTAATTGGGCAGCATGGTGGCTTAGTGGTTAGCACCTCTACCTCACAGCACTGGAGTCATGAGCTGGATTCCTTGGCCATGGACCATGACCATGGCCTTATCTGTGTAGATACTAGTAGATTAATTAGATGCTATTGAATTGTCTTTTATCTCTCTTTGTCTCTGTGTGTATGTATGTTAGGGAATTTAGATTGTAAGCTTCAATGGGGCAGGGACTGATGTGAATGAGTTGTGGAATTAGTGGCGATATATAAATAGATGATAATGTTTAACCAGGTAATAAAGCAAAGCTAATTGTCTTTAGGCCAAAGTTATTTACCTTTAAGCTGAAGGCATACAGCAATAGGGAACAATGGGTGATTAGTGAGAAATATGGGATATTATTAAAATAATCGCCACCAAAATGGCGGGCGCAAATAATCGCTTGAGTATACTTTCTACCGTAATATAAGTTAAAACAGTATTTTTAAGATCATACACAAATATCAATTGCCATGTTTGTATTTTATTAACTACCATATCTCCCAAGCTTTCAAGTTTTTCCGATTTAGGACATACCAAAAATGGCGATTTTAATTTATATAATAAAGTCTACTAGAAAATGGATTAGTATATATGCTGATAGATATTGATGGGAAATTATTGAGAGTTACGCAATTTCCTTAATAAGTATGGCAACCAAGATGGTGGACATAAATTACCTTTTTAATTTATAAGAGAAACCAAACTGATTGTAAAATTGAAAGTAAAATTGAATGTACAACAAGGTATAGTAAGAGAATGATTAAAAATATAATCTGAGATAGATTGTTATAGATACAACTCCATTTTGTTGTAGTCTAATGTGTAGTAATTAGTGTCTTTGTTTGATGATGCACTATAAAAGAATGGTCTGAGGTGGGAAGCCACACCTATAATGAAGTTTTAGATGAAACGCATAGTCGCATGTCCTCTCACGTTGTTGTTTTTACTTCGGAAGTAAAATGAATCCAGGATAAACCAGAGGAGAGGGCAATGCTGCTAGAGAGACCTCTGCTGGACATGGAAGAACAGCCACAATTATGATCCTTTCTCTCTTTCTCTAATGGGACATGAGATAGGCTAGTAATTTATATATATATATATATATATATATATATATATATATATATATATATATATCAATGTACAATATTAAATTTGTGCTTTTCATGTAATATTTTTTTTACTACTTCTTAGGTGTTTGGTTGGTATGTTGGTACCTTTCAGAACATTAAGTAGGTTAGATGAAAGCTAGCTTTTCTGAATCTTAAGAAGACACAATGTTGACATTATTTTGTCTGAATAGCAAGAAACTACTACTACACTACTACACTATATTCTCTCTGCTCCTCTTGTTTCAGCTGTACCTTCTTCCACATAGAATGTAAGCTCTCTAAAGAGAAGGGTCTTTCTTACCCTTTTGTTTTTATGTCTGCATTTATCTTGTCTGCCTTGTATGTCCTTGCTTTATGTACGACCTTGTTTTATGTATGCCCTGTTTTCCACTACTGTACGGCGCTGCAGAGCACTGTGGCACCTTACAAATATACATATATATATATATATATAGATGGATAGATAGATAATCTTAATTGCTCACATAAAATGAACAGACCAGCACTAGCACAACCAAATAGAGAAATATAATAAAACAGTAAAAATTCCTTGCCCAACGACCGTTTCAGTTTCATTTACTTTCTTCAGGGAAAGTAGGAGTAAATGAAACTGAAGCAATCATTGAGCAGGAAACGTGTTGTAATGTATTTCTTTTTTTCTTTATTCCTGTATTCTTCTATTAATCTTTTTGATTTTGTATTTGGTTTTGCTAGTGCTTGTCTGTTATTTGTTTATGGACTGTGCACAGCATTTTTGTGTTATTTCATCACACTAAAATTCTGGAGCCTTTAAATTTTAACAGTGTTTTATATCTATGACTTTCTCTACGTGTCTGTATGTGTATCTATCTATCTATCTATTATCTATCATCTATCATCATCCTCATCATTTATTTATATAGCGCCAACATATTCCATAGCGCTTTACAATTGGGGACAAACATAGTAAACTACTAAACAAACTGGGTAAAATGGACAAAGGGGTGGGAAGGCCCTGCTCGCAAGCTTACAATCCATCTATCTATCTATCTATCTATCTATCTATCTATCTATCTATATCATATTTATATATTTATAGATATATATTTATAGATATATATTCTGGGCCTGATTTCTCAAGGAACGCAAAGTGAACTAAGTTTTTTTTAATTGGACGGAAATAGCATGCACATACGCCCGTTTTTAAGTGCAAGAGGATCTTAAGAACATTTCCATTTGAGTAAAGGTATAAGTACACTTCGGCTAAATAGTACTTGCCGTATGCAGACAGACGGAACACACTGCAGGATTTCAAAATATTAAATACATTAACATCACTTAATTCTATAATATGTTATATTTAGTTTTTTAACATAAAATACATATATCAAGATGTTATTAATGCGTACTGTACCATGCATACGCGTCTGTTATCACTTTCAATCGGCACTTATCCCTGTCCTATCACTGGTGCAAGTGATAAGCCTAAAAATCACATATCCAGAGCTTGAATTGGACGTAAGGGCGCATACATGTATGCACGTAGTTAATGTACAGGGGGGTGTGCCAAGGTTGAACGCAGGCACTTCCATCTAATTCAAGAGCTAGGGACATGATTTTGCGCTATATCTCTTACACCAGCTACAGTTCACTTTTAAGTGCTGTACGATAGTCATGACGGATGTCTATGCCTACAGCAACATGTGTTTGCAACTAGGAGCAATTGTAAAAAGTCATTTTATGCAGTACACATTGATAAATATATCTGGTGAAAGAAAAGGCAGAGAAAAAAATGTTTATTGTAGTTATTTTTCAGTGTCTTTCACTTAATGATTATATTATTAACAGGTGACAATAATTGAATACATTGTTTTTCTATGCACTTTTCTTGGACTTTATATTGCACATATGTAGTGTTCGCATCCTGCCGTGTGCTGTGCCTGCCGTATATGCAGAAAGTACCTACATGCGTATTCAACAAGAGAAGATTCTTCAAATCCGCTTGTAGTTGGCCCTGAATGCTTCTCTGTGTTTGATTGGTTTAGTGAACGTGTTCATTAATGTTTTATAGTTTTTACAGTTTCCACGTAGTAGAAGCCTGGTTTGTGTGGTTGTAACTAGCTGATAGGTATGAGAAAACAGCTGGCAAGTTTTGCTTATGGCTTGGTGCTTATTTATATTAATTTATGTTCATACGGAAAAAGGACAGTGTGTCATCTTTTAGAAGTATGGGCCAATGTTTGCAAATAATAGATATTATTGTGAGGAATTGGAATATTGTGTAATGAAGATTACCAGACTGTTTATTTTTTGGAATCTTTATAGCAGGTGTGTCAAACTTACGGCCCAAACGCATATTTTTTGCGGCCCCACATTAATATTGGAAAACAAGTTGAATGCACTCTGTTTTATTTTATGCGGTTAAATGACTTAAAAATTCACTGACTACGACAGGACAGTTTACGTGTGAGTTCAGACAACCTTCCCCGTCAGTGTCATGTGACACATGCACCTATTCCGCTCGTCTCCACCCACTCTGTATGTTGTCGCACGCAGTCAGAACAGTACGCTTCCATAGTTCAAGCAAACTGCTAATTTCTTGGTAATCTTCTAATTATTTGTTCGATAAGTTGGTGTCCAAGTACATCTATATGGCAATTTGTCGATTGTTTATCAAATGTATTACCAGGTTGTGCTGACGATGATTATTTCTTATGCTATCACGCCGCACGTCGCGGCCCTCCGAATAGTTGGCGGACTTGACTGGCAGATTGAAATAATCAAATGAAAATAATAAGGAATACAAAGATAGCAAATAGTCTGGAACTCACTGGCAGAGATTGAATAATCAGGACAAACTGATGTCGGTGGAGTTACCAGAAGACACTGGCATGGATGGAATAGCCAGGACACCCTGGCATGGTTAGAATAACCAGGACACCCTGGAATGGATGGAATAACCAGGACACCCTGGTGTGGGTGAAATTACCAGGACACACTGACGTGGATGGAATAACCAGGAAACCCTGTCGTTAATGGAATAACCAGGACACCCTGGCGTGAATGAAATAATCACGACACCGTGGCGTGCATGGAATAACGAGGACACACTGACGTGGATGGAATAACCAGGACACATGGGCGTGAATGGAATAACTAGGACACCCTGGCGTGGATGGAATAATCAGGACACTCTGGCTTGGATGGAATAACCAGGACACCCTCGCATGGATGGAATAACCAGGACACCCTGGTGTGGATGGAATAACGAGGACACACTGGAGTGGATGGAATAACTAGGACACCCTAGCGTGGATGGAATAACCAAGACACCCTGGCGTGGACGGAATAACCAGGATAACCCTGGCGTGGATGGAATAACCAGGACACCCTGGTGTGAATGGAATAACCAGGACACACTGGTGTGGATGGACTATCCAAAACACAGAAAGGTGCAAGGATTGAGTATGCAGGGACCACTGGAGGAAGTCAGGCGCTAACAGTCATGGGCTAGACTTAATCTTTAGGCAAATTCTGATTGTCAGGAGGTGCTGTATATGTAATGGGGGTAATAGGAGAGTTTGGAAGGCAGCCCCCAATCATCTGGAGGTCAATTCTATAAATAGGATGTTCATGCACACTACTGCGCATGCCCACAGGAAATCCAAAATGGCACCTGTCATCTATCAGAGCACCAGGAGCACTGGAGAAGAAGGGGATCCCCTACACTGACTAAATCTTGAAGAAGAGCGTGCCGGACCTTGGTAAGAAAATCGGAGGGTCCATCGTATGACTATATTAATGTTTGTGCAATTATTTCTAAGTCTAGTGAATTGACCAAATGGAATGCTGATCAACCTATTAGGATGATGATTGCTGGTAGCAAGATAGAACTGTTACAATGTATTGGTTTATAGTAAGTTGTAGTGTCCAGTTTACTGTGACTGAAAATTAAAGAAATCAGAACTCCAATTTCTCGGTTCTGAAGATGGCAGTGAATTGGTGACTACAATAGCATTTCCAAGCACAAAGGATATGTAGTGTCACCAGAGAACAAGATCTGCACCAAACACACAGTTGTTCCAAATAGAATGTTACATTCACCGGCTCATAAAGAGGTTGGTACATAACAGGGGAAATCTATGAAAGATCAGTTTACTAAATCACTGCAGAAATCCCTAAAATTGTTTCACTGATGTGAGACACTTAAAATTGTTTTAAAATTGTTTTAAAACCAGTGACATAAAAAGAAAAATGTATGCATGTATGGAGTTGAAATTTTATTTTAATTGCCCATTCATTTCAATTGGGTTTCTACATGTGCCACACCCCTCGGAAACCTCAATGAAATTAATGGGTCCTTGACATGAATGAGAAAACTCTGTTAATAAAGACAAACTAGTGAGTGTGCACCACCATACCTCAACAACCCGAGCGGCAGACAACCTGGTCTAGTTTCCACTAAAACAAGGAGACCCTTGGGGCACCCCAGCTCCATAGTGGGAAACAAGACTGTGGAGCATGCCAATAGAATCATTTAATAGGAGAAGCATAGAGATTTTGGACAATGAATACACAGTTTTGTGGGCAATTTTGATTGATTCAACATATATGAAAAAAACAATCACCTCTAGTAGATTACCCCTAAATAAACCACCATTTTTACAGAATACTACTCTCTTAATTAATTTTATAACACAGAAGGTGGATCACCAGTGAATCCAGCCAGATGGCACAGAAACATTGAGGCACATTAAACAAAAGACTCCTTCAGACCACGAACTCTCAAATATTTAATTCCTAACAGATCCGGAATATCCTGTTTTCAAGAACGCACAACTGTTGAATGTGCTTTCCTCTCTATTATCACAGGACAATTCATTTATACTGACATTCTTGTTAAGTGGTTTTAATTGTTCCATTTTATTTATATTGGTTAATTTTGGCTCATTTAGTAATATATTTCTAGAATCCCCTACGATCATATTATGAGAGTTACTTAACTATTGATTGGATATTAATTTAATCTGCCATTATTTCCAGGGTCGGTTGTCAGTTTTTATTTATACTTCTGTAACTTCTGTAATTAACTATTGTAGAGGAAGCAAAAAGCACAGCATTTTACACACGTGAAAGCTAGATTAATATAGCTCTAAAATAGTTCTGTCATCGTGTCAACAGCATATAAAACAAGACGAAAAGAGATAAGCACACAATAAAATGTGTAAAAGTGCAAACAAAAGAAAAGATTTCGCAATGAAAAAGTGTGACGAAAGTTCATTAGTGAAGTGAAAAACAAAACAGAGGAATAGAAAGGCTAAAAACTGAAGGGGTGGACACCTTAAAGGAGATAAAGGAATTGAACACTGTTGAAATAGCAACTACATTGCTCTGTGATTACTGTATACAATACTGTACTGTAGATACACATGTGTAGTGATTTAGAGAAAATAGAGGCATTGACTAAAGTGTGAAATCTTAAACTGAATACATCAAAATGCTAAATAACACATCTAATACACAAAAACATTCTTTAAAAAAAAAGTATTTTTTAATTTTAATTTACCCATTTCTAAGTACTCCTCCATGAGCCCATGAGCATTCATCGGTTGCAGGTTCCAATCCTTTTCAAACTGCGGAAAAGTAAGTTTGCTTTCTACCGCCTGTCCACCTTTCTTGATTTTCCTTCGAGACCACCAGTTCTGCAACAATCTGTAAACAAAGGATAAATCACAATAAATATATCTACGCAAGTTTAGCTTCAATTAAATTGTTGCACATTCCCGTACCAAACAACTGCAAGCTATATCATCATGCTCACAGCAAAAGAATAATTAGAATCCGCTTGCTTGCTATTGATTACAGCGCATTTTTGCATATCAATTGATGTAACATAATAATATAATTTGTTTAAGCTGTCTCCACTCCAGAGGCCTAGAGTAGGGGCAGGCTGGGCTGGGAGTCATTTGCCCATAGTGGGCTACTTTGGCCCAGGTCACTGGCCCACATGCATTTTTTTTTCCTTTAAAAAGTTCCTAATAGGCTGCAGAGTCGACGCTTGTCCCCTGGGCTAAAATTTGCCAGCCCTCCCTTGACCTAGAGGATATTTTAAAATATGTGGCCTGATTCATTAAGGATCTTAACTTGAGAAACTTCTTATTTCAGTCTCCTGCACAAAACCATGTTACAATGCAAGGGGTGCAAATTAGCATTCTGTTTTGCACATAAGTTAAATACTAACTGTTTTTTTCATGTAACACACAAATACTTAAAAGCTTATTTGTACACTGAAATTTAAAGTTGATATCTGTGTGCTACATGAAAAAACAGTCAGTATTTAACTTATGTGCAAAACAGAATACTAATTTGCACCCCTTGCATTGTAACATGGTTTTGTCCAAAAGACTGAAATAAGAAGTTTCTTAAGTTAAGATCCTTAATGAATCAGGCCCATGGTTCTGGAGTTGATAAGAAGGAATATTTTACTTACGGATATCCAAGCTCCATGAAGTTATTCCACATTTGTTTCAAAACCATGATAACTCCCATTTGTAAGCAGAGGTCTATCAGACAGCCACTCGGATGACACTACAAATTAAAGCACAAGCAAAAAGAATACACAAGTATGTCTATGACAGGATTTTATCAGTGCACTGTACAATAAACCTGTTTTTAAGCGATTTTGGCTAAAACTATATTTGGGGTACATTACGCTGTAGATGAGGTAAAACCCACTGGTGGGGGGGGGTCTTTGTCATGCAAAACTAAAATCTTCTGTACCAAAGAGAAATAGCACAGCATTTGAAAAATTCAATTATATTTACGATTTATAGCATGTGCAGACTGCGTGTGAAATCTTGCATCCAACTATCTAGCAGACAAAGTGGTGGACACTAAGAGGGAAGAATGAGTAAATTTAGTATGTAGGAAGAGGAGGTGGCCACAATTTACTGAATAAAATTGAATCATGGTTAATCATGGTTACTGGCTAGTGCCAGTGCCTGGACATTTAGATATATTTTTTTTAGTTCTTGCAGGTGATTTGTAATTCTCCATCACTTTTCTATAATTTTTTTGGACTTGCTTTATGTGTAATATACTTCTGTGAGTGAGAAAGTGTCTTGTGGTACATGTCTCTCAGCATAAACAAGCCCGATCATTTTTACTTCTGAGGTAAAAAAAAATATTGTACAGATTAGACAAAGGGGATCATATACAGGCTTATTTATTAAAAAGTGGCGATTTGGATGGTTCCTGGTGGGCCAATGGAAAATGCCCCTTTTGCCCAGACTAACATTCTGGTTCCAGTGGGGAACAGGGGGTGGTGGGAAGAATAATGATATTGCTGCAATCATTGAGCCCATAAGCACACATCACCTTCTGTTTATGCTGTGGATTAGGCAATGTGAGCTTGTGCATTGCACATCAGAGGGTCCATGTTGAACTTGGGGCCCACCCATAATTCAATCATTAGCTTCTTTTCATTTAAGCCATGTTGAATCCATAGGATATCAAAAGCTATTTTCAATGGTCTAAATAAAAGTATGTTTTTGTGGGTGTGGTAGGTTTAACCGGCAACAATAATACCGACAACAGTTAAGCCGACATAAAAATTCAGATTGGTATAAGTCCTACATGGAGATAATAGTGATCCGCCGCCTGGATTACATTATACAGACGGCAAGTCCGGCCATTGCCGTATTAAAACCGACAATCTCACTGTGGCCATTGTAACTGACATCATTGAAGCTGGAGACATTTTAGAAGGTCACGGCATCGGGTGGCAATTAAGCGTGTGGGGATTCTGGTATGTCTGCTCTATGGTAAGTCACTATTATCTCCTTGTAGGCCTTATACTAATCGGAATTTTTCCATTGGCCTAACTTGTCGGAATTATAGAAGCCGAAATAATGACTCCCACTGGTTTTTGTGAACAGCTGCGCTGTACATTAATGGGGGTTGTGTCTATGAAGCAATTGGGATTATATGTAAACTATATTTTAATTGTAAATGAAAAAAAAATCTCACTTTGTTTTTCAAACATAATCATATTTATTAATATTTCTGATTTTATTTCAAATATTCTAACATTAAAAGAAAAAGAATCATTATATGACATTTGTGGTGGGAGATATGGAACAACACCAAAGACCATGGAAAATACTGACTTACATCAATATATTTAATATATCAGCTATAATTAGAAGATAAAATACGAATTTGTAGATATTTTTTCTCATTTTACCTCTTCCAATCTCCATCTTTGGAAAAGTCTGTTATATTTACCAGGCCTCCCAGCAAACCTGTAAAACAAACATATGTTTTCCGTGAAATATCCAAATAAATTTGTTACATGGAAATGTACAATGCAAACCAGATTTATGCTTATTTCTTTGAGAAATTTGTCATAATTATTATTATTATTATTATTTTTATTATTATCGTTGATGTGTAAAGTGGCCCAGTGCTCCGCAGCAGTAAGGAAAACAAGACATATAGGGCCTGAGTCATTAAGGAGAGCAAAGCAGAAAAAAGGAGTAACTTTGCACCTGAGCAAAACCATGTTGCTTTAGAGGGGGGAGGTAAATTTAAAAAGTGGAGAGCGATTAATAGTTGGGATAAGGCATGTCCTAGATCAGCTTTAAATTTCAGTGTAAAAATAAAGCTATCAAGTATTTATGTGCTAGATGAAAAAAAGCAGCCAGTATTTAACTTTAGTGCAAAATAATAAACTCATTTGCACCCCTTGCATTGTAACATGCCTTGTCCCGGAGCACATTTACTCCATTTTTTGCCTTACTTTCCTTAATGACTCAGGCTCATACTGTATATAAGAAGAACATACAAGGTAGACAAAATAAATGCAGACATGAAAAGAAAGGGTAGAGAGGGCCCTGCTTATGAGAGATCTTACATTCTAAGTGGAAGAGGGCACAGCTGAAATAAGAATGAAGGATGAAGTTCGGCTCGGAGTAGAGATTAGGGCAGTTGCGAGGGTGCTTTAGTAAAACCTTGCAAAACCAGTCACATCAACTTAAGTGGAAATCCCAGTCTATGTGACCTCAGGGTGTTGACTATATTAACAGCGTGTGGGAAAAACCAACTGCATTAGCAACAGTAGGACATTGATCTATGATCCTGCTACGAATCTTCAAAGACATTTTTTACACATTAGCATGAAGTGCCTATATGAAAACAGGAATAAAAGTGATTTAAAAATAGCCAGTGGGACTATTCTCGCTTGTGTAGAAATGTAATTATTTTTCAAACTCAGCATGCAGCCTATTTTTTGTGAAAGGACATATGTTTAATAATGAATAGAAGTCTCTGAAAAATCAATGTGTAGGGTATTCACAGGAAAGGAGGACACAGAAGGACATATTTTGCACAAAAATCCTCAAACTTGGTTGAAAAATGCATCAGTTTTTAACTAATTTCACTGCATGTTACAAATCTTAAATATCGTCAATACAATGTATTTTCTAGAGAATATACTCTCCTATATGTATGATGACACTTCATAACATTATAATATTGTGTACAAATAGGTTATACAACTTTAGCATTTGCAACTATGCCACATATCTACCGTATCATGCGTGTAAGTATACACACCTGTACGTCTAGCACGACTGCTACTGTTTTACAGCTGACGCATCCACAGACTAAAAATATGCACTTTTTCTTGCATGCATACTTTCCTTTGTATCCTTGGGGCACACTATGAGCCCTTTAGGGTCATTTACAAGCCCAAAAAAATGTGGAGACTCAGTGAATATTTTTAGAGAAAATGAGCACATTGAGGGACTGCAAAAATGTTAAATATTTACCGATTATTACTTCTGAAATACCTCCTTAATTAAGTTCCAATGTTACATACTTCTCCTAAATACTACTTGTTATCTCCATATATATGGCTCAAGTCTTGAGAGCAGTGGGACTTTATTTTGAGTGTGATACATTTCTACAATTGAGTGGACTGGAGTAGAGAGTGTGCATTAATGTGGATGATATAGTGTTGTACCTGAGTGACCCTTGAGTCCTGCACTGGAAATTATTCGAGAGGATGGAGAATACTCTGGTCTTAGCTGTTGTTTTTCCAACAAGGACAACCATTCCTTTACAGTGGGCTGACAGTTCCACTTAGTTGGATATTATAATTACATGAGATTATACACAGTTTCCCCCTAATATTCCTTATTCACCTTCCTTGGGCTAGATGCAAAACCTGAAATGAAAACCTGGACTAAGCTGCCTCTATTATTCATAGTGCGGGTCAATCAGATCTTGATGATGCTCCTACCGATAGTATTGTACGTAGTACATCAGTCCCACATAAACCCTAGCCAGTCACTAACGGAGACCTAACCCTTTTTCTTTTTAAAAACCTTATTTGACCTCACAACATAGACAACTACCTTGCTGGTTTCGGGTCAATGGGGTCATAGTCTTGAATTGCTCTTTTACTTCCAATATAGGACAATAAAATGAATTAAGGTACCATACCCATTTAGGGCTTGAGTGTGTGGGATGGGTTAAGAGCGAGCTTCACAGCAGGCAAAACTGATTACTACAAACACCTGTGGGAGAATGTCAAACATCCAGAGCTTCATCCCCTATATGACACCTCAGTCAGAAAGATGACTGACGTGTAGCACCTGTTCAGCTGTAGCAGGTGTTCTCCTCAAGAGTTGTGAAACCATTTGACCATGTGAAAAGACAATTCACTGTCTTTTTGTACTTTTTCCCCCAGGAATTTTAAGGTCTAGTGTACATAAAAACCGGGCACAAGACTAATCTTATTGGGGATATGTAAGTCCTGTTTCTTTTTCCTAGTTCTATCTTCTTGACTTCCTTCGTTCTTTTAGCATCACCGGTCAATGTGGCACCATTAGACATTTCTGACTGGAGCAATGTGGTTTACGTCCCCATGCAGTAACCCCAGAAGTAGGGTGAGACTCACCCAACTCTACACACTTTTGACTTAATGCTAACTTGGGTTGCAAATTATGTGCTGGCAACAGCTCTACATTTTTCCAACCGCTCTAGACCTGTCTTCCACTACAGACTAATGAAGGCAAACATGATGCCACAAACTCCCCAATCAATGTCACTCTTATGATCTTCAAGAGCTTTTGATCTTAGCTAGTAAAGCTAACGGTTTTAGATGGTTCTCACCCAAAACTCCAAAAGTTTTAGTCTTCTATATAAGCTGATCATATATTTATACACAGGTTGTCCAAATAAAGTTGTAAATGTCATGTAGAACTGGATGGATCATCCTACTGCTGCCCGCCTTCATGTGACTTGTCATGAATTACCCCTTTTGACCTTCCTTTCTGTGTGTACAGTCTGTTCTGTTGATACAAGCATTGTACACCTTGGTTTCTGTACTGCGAGTTGGATGACAATAAGCTCTAACACCAGGTTATCTAAGCCCTATATCCTAATCCTGCTATGTGTAAAACAGTGTATCCTCATGAATAATACACCCGTGGTGGGGGGATTTTTCTTATTTATTCCATAATACACCCTTGGTCAGCTGAATAAAGTGTCTTATAAAGTTTCTAATAAAAGAAAACATTGTGGAAATTATGTTTTAGCATTACACATTTTGGCTGTACACTTCTAACACTACATACAGAACCTGATCCATCTTTTAACTTAAGTTCATTTGTGTGGCATACATTGTGTGAAAAGGTTCTGCACATGTGCCAGAACGGGACTTACACAAATGAAGGCAATTGCACGTAATTCATGTCCGAACACAACTGACACTTACAACTACATACGTCTTGAAGGGCAGAATGGGGATGGGAACAGATAGATGCACGTAGGCAATGTACAGTAACAGCATGCCAAGGGCGAGCATACGCTCATGCGGCCGATCCAAGTCCAGGGCATCTCTTAGGTACATGTATTTTAGCCTTATCATTTGCACCAGCTACAGGTCTGTTGTAAGTGCTGAATGGTGATGATGACCACACATATGCATGCCAGACCATGTGTAGGTAAGTAAGAGAAACTATAAAAGTACATTTTATGCACTGTAAGCATTAAAAACATCCTGATTTAAGTATTTAATGTAAAAATAAACTCATTTTAAAACATATATTTATTAATGATTATAGTATTAAGAGTTTTAACTTTATTTTAGAATTATTATTTTTTTTTGCATGCATTCTGATAGGACTGTATGTTGCACATATGTATGTGTGGATCCTGTACTGTGTTCTGTCTACATATGGCAAGCAATGTATACCCAGGGCAGCACAGTGGCTTAGTGGTTAGCACTTCTGCCTCACAGCACTGGGGTCATGAGTTCGACTCCTGACTATAGCCTTATCTGTGTGGAGTTTGTATGTTCTCCATGTGTTTGCGTGGGTTTCCTCCGGGTGCTCCGGTTTCCTCCCACACTCCAAAAACATACTGGCAGGTTAATTGGCTACTATCAAAATTGACCTTAGTCTCTGTGTGTGTGTGTGTTAGGGAATTTAGACTGTAAGCTCCAATGGGACAGGGACTGATGTGAGTGAGTTCTCTGTACAGCGCTGCGGAATTAGTGGCGCTATATAAATGATGATGATGATGATACCCAGAGCGTATTTATATCCAGATTCAAATGGAAACACATCTTGAGATCAACATTTGAATACGGGTGCACGTACGTACAATTTACAATGAATTTTATTTTTTTTAAAACCCAAGTTCGAAGATGAGTCATTCCCACAAACTGTGGCAGTTTTATTACTTACAATTAATTTTAATATTACAGATTGGCACATACTAAAATGATCTTTATTTTAAGTTTTTAATGGAAAGTAAGTTCATAATAAATGATGAATCCCAAATATGTTGCGAATCTCACCTGCCAAGGAAGAAGGCAATGTAAAATATAGAGCTATTTAAGTTCACAAACTGGAAAAGGAACATTTTCAAGGCAAAGCTGTTTTCCCACTCTGAGTCAGTTCTCGGATGCTCTACAAAGTGAAAACAGCATTACTACACATCCCATTGTCACATTGTTCTCACCTGACTCTAGCACAGTAGCACATTCAAAGAAAATTTTAATAAAAACAAAAATATAAAAAAATCTAGTTGAACAATAAAAAAAAAAATAATTTCAAAATAAATTTAAATGGAAAAGAAATGCTTTATTTAATTAAAGAAAGCACTTTTTCCACTATCGCTGCTGCAATCTCCATCCTGAGATGGCAATAGCAATTAGCAGATTGCGTTGCTACCCGTACCGCCACGATCAGTGGATTGCGGGAATACAGATACTTCCGCGATCCTTCTTAAATAAACTTTCCCATGGGAAAGCTATCACAAGAGGTAGCCAGCTTTGGAGTTTGGTAAATAGGGAGAACCTCTATCTATATTTTGGGCTCTTCTCTCTATGATAAATAGACTCTTTTTCCTTTTCCCTAATCACAAAACAGACATTATCACTCATTATTTTAACCATTAGGGTTTGCCACTTAAATAATAAAGTTGGTAAAAATTAATTTACTACCCTCCTTACATGTAATTTTTCTGCCTGCCTCCTCTATCACCAGACCAACATAAATATGTTTCAAATTTCCAACACATAACAGAGAGCAGACCTGACTTTATGTTCCTCTGTAGACTATTCTGCAAATCCTGTCCTCCATTGAGGAGGCCCAATCATCTCATCGGGAGTCTATACTGGCACACACAAAGGTGGTAACCAAGGAAATTATCCACACATTTGAGGAAGGGAGGTGGGAAATTACTTTCATAAAACCACTTTTATTTGTAAGTGGAGTAAGCACGTAAGATTAAACTTTCTATTCAAAGGTATACTTTTTAGAATTACTTTTGTCCTCTTTGGCCAATTACTTTATTATATATTGACAAAAAACCATGGGGAGCAGATTCGGAGTAAGGGATTGGAGGTGAAAATTATGTATGATGAACACTGGGCTAGATTTGTTTTTTTCCAAAATGCTTTGACTGGTCTTATTTGTGGCTATGGGCAGATCCGCCAAGAGGGGGCAAGGGTCCCCGATTCAGCCAGGACTGGAGAAAGTTTCATGGCTGCCCTATATGCAATGTACCTCCTGCCTTGTGGTCCACAGCAGTGGCAGATTATATACTACTGATAAGAGCAACAGGAGGTACTGCTCTGGGCATAATGTATAATCGGACACTGCTGCAGTACCGAAGGCAGACCTGGTTTGTAATCAGCTCAATTTGTTAAAAAAATATCAACTGATATTTATATATACAAAATATGCATTACACAGCCATCAATTGTGTACTTACCTAAGTTTGTAAGCAGATAAGCAACTTTTTCATAAACCTAAAGTATAAACAGAAAGCATCTTAGTCAATATATGATAATTTGTTCTCCAAGATTGTGTCCTAATAACCTGACATCTGACATGCAGGTAAATTATAGATGGAGGACAGGTGCTCTACCTCAGCTCATGGCTATAAACCAGATAAATAGAAAGTACAAGTGGTCCTGGACTAGCTTCTATCACCATTGCTCCAGGTAATTTGTACCTAGAAATTACGCACCTTCTCTGTCACATGTTCCAGTACATACACAGTGAAGTACCGAGTGACGTATCATATATGGAGTGTATACACACTTCAGAGTGAGAATGGCCCTGTTCATAAGACTACTCCACCCTGTTACAACACACATTCCACACATACACAGGCATGCCTCCAGAGCTTGCCCTGCAGTTTCTCCATACCGCTCAACAAGTGATCTCCTGACCAGCAATATCCATCCACACCATTCAAACTACGTACTGCACATACCAGTCCATGTAATCCAAGATTAACTAAAGGCCTGTGCAAATGCACAATATGTCAAATAATGTGTCACTTTTTCAATATAAAACAATGGATGGTAAATTGTAAAGTAGATTGTAAGGTCTCTCATGAGCAGAGCCATCCCTACCTTTTGTCCTTTTGTTTTCTTGTCTGCATTTATTTTGCCTACAACTTATGTCCCTAATTATGTTTATGTCCTATTTTACCCACTGTTCAATGTGGCAGAGCATCGTGGCACCTTATATAGTAATGTTAATAATAATATTAATAATAATAATAATAATAATAATAATAATTTTAGGGCTTGATATGGCTGAATTGAGTAGAAAATGCAATCAGTTATTTTAAATCTAAGAGATAGGATCAATCTCTGTAGCGGAGCTACTACCACTGCCGGAGGTGTGGCCACTATAAGGCCTGGAGGTGAGGGGGCCCCCGGCAATGCTCAATTAAGTACCGATTGAGGTTTCATTGCCATTGCGCCAGACCCTGGCATGTTTAGAAGGACCCTCTCTCCAATCTTCTATGGGGCCCAGCAGTGTACCTCCCTTGATCGCTCTCTTTTCAGTCTGCTGTCCTGTCCCGATTCTGTTAACCACTTTTCTCATCTTCTGCCTTAGTCACATTGCTATACATGTGTCCTATCTCCTCTATTCCTTGTCTTCACCCTTGGCAACTCTACTTTTTTCCTTTCTGGTTAAACAATCTGCTCTCTTCTACCACTGAGTTAACCCCTTCAGGCCTCCTGTGTATCTTCCTCCTCCTTTAAATTTTTTCATCTGCTATGCTCTCTGCTTTCCTCTTCCCCAGTGGGATAACCCCTTCTGTTGTACTGTGTAAACTTCCCTTCCATTGATGTTAAACCATCTACTGTGCTCCCTGTTCTACTCTTTCCATATCTTAACCCATTGTAATCTCGTCTTTGCTTTCATCTTCTCCTAAACCCCTGTGCTTGGCTGTCTGCTCCCACAGTTTGGAAAGGCCTTGTGCCCAGATGCGGGCAGTGTGGTACCACATAAATAAATATGTGAGCTTAAATCATTGTTTTCCATGTATCAACTCACCTGTATTAATCCATTTACCCAGGACAAAGTTGCTGGTTAAATAAGTGGGTGATTTGGTAATATTAAAAGAGGAGGCTGCACTCTAACCTTTCATTATTCAGATGGAACAAGAAAACGCTATGTAAACCACCTGCAGGCACTGATGAGGGTGGCTACACATTTCAAATGTGTTGATTTTTCACCATAATATTTAGTAATGCTATTTGATACAGCCTATTTGAGACAACAATGGCACATACAAGAAAATGTGCCTTTGTGAGACACTATTCAATTGAGAAATTAACCTTTGCAGGTCAGTAAGCAGCACCATCAAATTCAATTGATTTGTCTGTAATATAATATAGCAGCACAAAACAAAAAGCTGTATAGCTTGTTCAGAGTCAGTTCCTGCATTGTATAATGCTGTGTAATGTATATCTATTAATACTAAAAAAGTGCATAAAGCGGGTTTATTTCTCAGTAGAACCCTAGCTACAGAACAAATGTAGGTAGAGTTCTAACAAAGTCAGCCTGAAGCTGCACTTGCTAGCAAGCTAGGTGGTGGGCTGCATGACTGTCTGGCAAAGTCTATCCATGTAGAGGAGTGGTGAAGATTAAGGTTGGGGTGTAGTGTAATGGGAAGCGTTAAATACAATAGTGTGGCTGTGCCTTATCTCTTTGTTCCATAAGCTGACAAAGTCCCACTCACCCTAGTTTCATTCTTGAAAGGTACACATGGCATAAGGCAACTTCTGATAGGGAAAGGACGTTACTTGTCAGTCTAGCATTCAAAGGGCATGGGACTTCCAATGGTAATAGAGGGAGGCAGTATTGCTCTATGTAGGCCATTACCAGCGGTGGTGTCTTCCCAGCTTTCATTTGTTGGACCCAATCATCCAGTTGTTGATGATATATTACAATGTTGGATAACCACAGGAGGGAACCTGTGGGTTGTGGGTGCAGAAGAGGGGGTGGTAGTTGCTTGTGTTAACTAGAGATGCTCAGGCACGGTTCCTCGAGAACCGAACACACCCGAACTTAGGGGATATGAGTACCAAGCCGAGCCGGCTCGATACTTTTGCGCGTCCTTGGAATCTAAAACGAGGCAAATCGTCATTGTTACATCGTCGGATAACGGATCTCACAAGTTTTGGATTCCATTTTAGGATCCCAAGATAATGGTGGGTCGGAGGGAGGACCGGCCCAAGGACAATGGGAGTGCCGGCCCAAGGACAATTCCATCTTGAACCATTTTTCTCTTCTGCCACTGCTGTGTGCCATGTGCTAGGAACTGCTATGTGTGTGTCATTGCTCTGTCGCTTAGAATCCAGCCAGATCGCTGCAGTTTTTGTCCGAAAGTGTTTGAAAATAATATTGTGATCAAAATTGACTGCAAATGACTTGAAATAAGTGTTATTGAGGATAATAATAATGTAGGAACAAAAAAATAGCAAAAATATGTGATTTTAGCATATTTTAAGATTTTTTCTAAAAAATCCAAAACCAAAACACACGAGGGCGGTTTTGCCAAAACCGAAATCAAAACCAAAACACAAAGCTAATCCAGAACCAAAGCCAAAACCAGTTCACGGGGGTCAGTGAGCATCTCTAGTGTTAACCTGTGATCACATACTTAATCCAAATGTCAAATTCATTTTTACATATTGCTATTGTAATAAAGGTGCTAATATTTTAGGTGGGTTGTGTTTATTTAAAGGGTGAGAATTTGAGAATGGCTTAGTCATGCTGCTTTTATAGCAAACGTGTTCCCCACACATAATTTAATATGACATTGTTCAGTCTATAGCAAACAATAAAAGTTATTGGTTTATTTATTATTTTTGACAAAATGAAAAACTACACTGTGAGTTTTGATGTGAATGATTCTAGTATTCTATATTTGTCCCTGTGACGAATATGTACTATTGCTATTTTACCCTCAATAAGCAGGTATGACAATGTATATTCTAAGTAACCTTGTAAAGTAATCTCAATGTGCACTTTGTTAAATGACATGAGTCTGAACCTATGCAAGTGTCAATAATCTTTTGAAATTAGCCAGATCCAGCGATAGATAAGCATCTCTGAGGAGTTTTTTGTATGCAGGGGATGTGGACCTTACCAGCCAAGCAGAACGAGCAGAGGTGAGAACTCAGGTCTTGTGAGCATTCCAGATGTCAGGACATCCATAATTCACTTTGAAAAGCTCTGTGTCATTTTGGGAATTAATGTGACCTAACTGAAAATGTAATTCCTAAGGTGGGGGGTAAAGAGCTTGTAGAAGGTTTTAAAATCTTCTGCTTTAGACATTATGTTGTGCATTTTCATGAGGGGGTCTATCAAAACTGAAATGCTTCATTTTTCTCAAGTGTGTTCTCTCACACACGCCAAGTCTTAACTAGTAAGTAGTGACTCACTCTGGTTTTATTTCCTATTTTATTTCTGAAACTTATTTGTGCAACTTATTGCATCTCTTGTTATTTTGTTACTAAGCCTTAGAGACATTTTTTGGATTAAAATAAATTTAATCTAGTGTATTCTCCGTGATTCATTGTGAAGTTACGAAGCCCAGGGAGGCTCATGCTACATGTATAAGTCATTTAAGTGTGAAACATTAATAAATGGTTTTGGTGAACGTAAGGGCACCATAATAATCCTCTGTTGTGGCAGAAAAGGTGTATTAATTGGTAAGTGACTAAGGTGATGCCAGTTACGGCCAGCTGTTCAAATTACTGTATCTGAGACAGGCTGGGCGTTCGTGACAGTCCCTTATAAGCAGGACCATTTATTCCAATAGTTGTTTGCTAGTACTGTAATAAGGCTGCATTTGTGGCACAATACATAGGCGCAATTCCATGATTACATTGTGCTTACGACCAACATAAAACAAGCATGCACATTTCATAATTTAAATGCTATAACTTAAATAATGCTCTTTGATTAACATTTTGTATAATGTGAGGTAAACAGCATAATAATGCCATAAATAAAATCTCAGCATAGAAACTTACCACATTAAGCGACATGATGATCATGAAGTTTATGCAGACCCCAGTGCCAGATGTTGCAAATTGCCAGTACTTCTTAATAAAATGCCAGTTCAGTGACGCAAATTGTTCCGTGGCAACTAGTCTGTACACCACCACTGCAAAGACTGCTGTTAGAACAAGTGATATCTGAAAATAAACACATGTAATATAGCATATAAATGAATTATAGAGCCTCCATAATTCTGTTCATGAGTAATGAAGAGTTGATCAACACCTTATAAAGGTAAAATATATACCAAAATAAGGATTTTTACTTACCAGTTAATCTTGTTGGAGGACACAGACTAACTGGGGATAAGCATCACCATTCCCAGGTTGCAGGGTACTCTGACAAACTGAAAGGCCCCTCCTAGCCTTACTTAACCCCCTCCAACAGCCAGGGACCTCAGATTTTGTATCAACACAAAGCATAATAAAAATATCAACCAGACAAAGTGGGGAAAGTAACAAATCTGATCATTAAACAAACAACATGTCAGGCGCCGTTCCGCACGGCTGCCTGTCTGCTGACAGCGCGTCTGGTTGCCTACCAACCAGACGCATCACTTCCGGATCCCCCTGCCGTCCGACCTCTGGGTGTGATGACGCGCCCCGTTGCTAGGCAATGGGACACTATGAGCAGGATTCCCGGCGGCAGGTATGACAGCGCTGCAGCGCTGATTCTGATTGGGTTACCACAGTATTTAAACCTCTCCCAGCCCTCTCACCAGTGCCAGAGTATCAGGTCTTCCTGCCTCCAGCGTTTGTGTATACCAGTTGCTGTATTTGTTCCTGACCATCCTCGTGCTGCTTGTGACCTTTTGACCTGGACCGTTTGACCACCTCTATTTGGATTCTGCCTTTGTACTGTTCTTCCTGAAAGTTACCGACCCGGCTTGCCTCACCATTCTTCTGGATTTCCCTTTGTACCTCTTCTACCTGAACGTTGCCGACCCACCCTGTCTGACACCTCCTTGTATCTCGCTGTGGACTCTAGGAAGGACCGCGACCTGCGTGTCCCTGCAGCGGAGTCCATACTTCCTTGCGGGGGTTCCTGGTGAATACCAGGTGCACGTTAGACTCCGCGCCTTCCTCTGAGTTGCGCCAACAACAGCAGGTACCCATTATCAGTCGTGACACAACACCAAACCGCAAAAGGAGCAGAGAAATAACAACCCAGAGCGTGAAGACCTGTGTCCCCCAACTGGCCACAGAGAACTGGATTTATGAGTAAATAAACATCCTACTTATTCCTTCAGCCAAGTAAGATATGACAGACTAACACTGTAGATGTACCAAAAAAGGGATAGTTACTCAGCAACTTCAACCTGCAAGACCTTCCTGCCTCAGCAGGGGAAACAATATGCACTTATAGAACTTAGTGAAAGCATACAAGAAGAACCACCCTCCACAAGTTAACTCGAATCCCTAGGTTTCCAAGTCTATTAAGGATCTACATCCCTGACATGAGGTCAACTGCCCGGTGATTAGCCAGCTGAATTATCTTACCCACTGAGCATGAGATGCACTAAAGAGCTTTTCAGGAAATACAATAGCACAAAGAGGTACTTGGAAAGGCGAAACTGATTGTTGGGCTGCAAGTATATTCTCAGGTTCTGCACCATGTCCAAGAAGGAGAGGCAGATCGCCTCCTCCTCTGAAATGTTCAGGTAGAAGGTAGTACAATGTCTGAGACTACTTTTGTAAGGGATCTGAGAGTGGTCTTAAAATCAACCTTGCCCTTATGTAAGACAGTGAGACATAAGGCCACTATGAAAGCCCATGAAAAGGATCCTCTTGGAGGACAGAAAGGACCAGATTAAAATCCCACTGCAGGATCAGATAGCATAAAGGTGGATGAATGTAATCTTTATGGATGAATTAGTGTCGCTATATAAATAAATGATAATAATAATAATAATAATAATAATAATAATAATAATAATAATGGATAGCACTTAAACACTTTACTAAGACCAGTATTAAATTTAAAAGAAAGATGGCAATCTGCGCTTTCTAATTCCAGGGTTTGGAAAAGAGGGGGATTCAAGTCCTCTAGAATATAAAATAAATTGGAGTTCCCAGGGCGCAGGGTAGGAATTTAATGTGCTGCCTAAGGAGATGTTAGAAAGGGAAGTATTGGTGTCAGTAGCATGTAAATAAGATAATGAGCAGGATTTGACTAAGCAAGGAAGTGCTCAATACTTCAGTTGACATTGAATATACACGTTTAATATATTAATTTTAAAAAGCAGGGAACGATCACAATGAAATACCTTATGGCAAACATAAACAAAGGTTTAGTTTTCAAAATAAATCCCATAGTTCTTAGATTGAAGAACACATTAATATCGATCGGTCTTCTTGATATATATACAGTAATTCCTCTAATGCTGAGCCTCCACAACAGGGTTTCCCAAACCCAGTCCTCAGGGCTCCCCAACAGTGCAGATTTTCCATATCTCCTTGCTGGAGCACAGGTGTATTCATTACTGACTGACACATTGTCCTAATTATGTCACATGTGATCCAGAAAACATGCACTGTTGGGGAACCCTGAGGACTGGGTTTGGGAAACCCTGCTCCACAGCATCAGTGACTGCTTCCTTTATATATATATCCTGTTAATACAGCGCAGAGTCAAAGACATATCTCTGAGGAAGTCCGCAGTGTTATTAAGTGCAAAATGTGTTGGATAAACCACTACATTGTATCCTATTACCACTGAACATCTGCCGCTGATTGTCCTTCAGACAGATGACAATGAACAGTTACTTTGAAATTACTCCATATGAGCGAGATGACACTGACTGCAGCCACAGCAGTGTGACTAATTCACTGATACACCACCATGAGTAACAAGCTGCTGGTACAGAACCTACAAAATCAGGAGACAAACAGAGGACAGAGGACCGGTTGCTCCAGGAAACTTACTCCAAGGGTAAGATTTACACCCTGTTCCATTATGTGAAAGAGACTGTATCCTGATACTAAGGTATTAGCTGGATAAAGCATCCCTGCATGCACAGCTTTAATTAGGATAATACTATCCTTCTTCATTCACTATCGGTTAAGATCTAATTTTGACTTATTTTACACCTCATAAATATTAAATACTCAGACTAAGGATATAACTAAAGCTGGGTGCACACTACAGAATTTTCCACCAACTTTTTATGCCGTTCGATTTTACATGCGATCGATGTTCCGATCATTCGGTCCATGGACTGTATACACACTAGCCTTGTTTAGGACGATAAAGGGAAGAGCGGACATCCCTTTAGCGACTTTTTACAGCCATGTTGTCGTGAGCAATGACTGTAATTTCGTACTCACTGTTGTGGATTGGTCGGAAGTTTATACACACTACACAACGTAAACGAGATTGGAACGAAAATATAAAACGGTACGACCAACCAAATGAGGCGAAAATTGTCCATTTGGGCAGACTTTCGACCTTCGTGTCACTGCACACACTGACCCGACTTTTGAACGAGCGGTCGTATGTCGGCTGATTTAGTCAATTATTGGATGAAAACTGTGTAGTGTGTACCTAGCTTAAGTGTTGTAATTTTATCAGAATATTTTAAGTCCGATCCAGATCAGGAAGAGACACAGAAGAATCTCTGTCTAACGTGGGAACACAATTGGGTCTTAAAAAACTTTACCCTTCATTAAAGGAATTGATTAGTCTAAATATATTCAACAGGGCACTGAGACATAAGTCTGGGCTCTAGTTCTGTGATCAGCACATGAGATTAAACGATCTATAGGGAGAAGGCTTTGTTCATAAGACTGAGCAGGTAGACCCCTGCCACCGCAGTAAAACACAAATATGACTTCATGAACACCTTGGGTACGGTTTGAATGTTAATCTTGAGAATTTTGCATGTTTCTGGGTGCCATGCATTTTTTTTGGTTGGGTGACTGAATGAAGATAATTTTGAATTTCTTCTCCTTGAAAAATTCATTAAAGCAATGGAAATGGTGCTACAACTTGGTATTACATAAGGTACTGAATACAAAGGAGAAGTTTACAAGTGTGCTCCAGATCCTTATATGTTAGTGAAAGGGTACTCTGACAAACTGAAAGGACCCTCCTAGCCTTACTTAACCCCCTCCAACAACCAGGGACCTCAGTTTTTGTATGTCGATTCTCGGCGGTTTGCCATGATTTTTTAAAAATGGCAATTTTATTACAGACAAAGCCTATCGGGTTTTATATGTCAGTTACAAACTTGTGCCATTTTCCTTAAATGTATAACTTACCCATTCTTGTATGGTGCCCTCTTGAAACATCATATAGACATGCTTTAATAGCTGATAACTGTTGAAGGATTCCAGGAAATCTCCCAGACCTGGGCTATTTATTATACTGACCAAGGAAGTCAACAAATAAAGGTGCTTGTTTAAACAATGCTCTCTTTACAATGGTCTAAAGCTGGGTACACACTACAGAATTTTCCACCAACTTTTTATGACAATCAATTTTACATCCCGATCGATGGTCCGATCACTCGATCCATGGACTGCATACACACTAGCCTTGTTTTAAACAATAAAGGGAAGAGCGACCGTCCCAGTAGCGACTTTTTACAGCCATGCTGTCGTGAGCAATGATTTTAAATTCGTACTCACTGAAGCAAAATTTGCGGGGAATGTAACGATATACCAAAGATATTAGCATAAAGGGGCAGAGCTTTCACTATAGTCAACATCCAAAACCACATAAAAAGAGAAGACCACACTGTCTCTTCATTAATTCCAATAAAATAGAAGTTTATTACAATACATAAAATTTAGAAAAAACATTTAACTTGTAAAGTGCAATGCAATGATTATTCCCTAATAATAAAATCCCTTCATATGTAATGGTCCTGTACGGGTTAAAGAAGTAGCCCAAATTCTCCATACACAAGGTTATTATACACAAATAGGCATCACCCACAATGCTTCATTCTCTGCGGGTATCATCGCTGATTGGTCCACAGCAGAAACAAACGCCTATGTCTGAGTGTATAAAATGACAGAGGAGCCTGTCTGGCGCGGAGGAATGTGAAAAGATGGTGGGTGAGGAGTGTCAGTGGGGGTTGTAGCTATGGAGACAGAGACGGAGACAGAGTCAGATATGGTGCTAGAAGGGCACAATTTTTTTTTAAAAGTTAAGGTGAGGGATGGAGATGCTCAAGAAGAGCAAAGAGCAAAGCCAATGAGCCCAAGAGAGGTGGAGATGATGGTAAAAGTACTGGACCAGTACAACTACAACATTAAAAAAAGTGAGTAGCACGTGTAGTGTACCTGTTTGAAGGACTTTATTTCATTTATTTCATTCTAGTTTCACATGAAGCAATGCAAACGCCTGATTTGCAACATAGATTTTTTTAGTCAGAACCAAGAATTAACGGTGAGAAGGCCGGTTTAGATACCACTGATACCACTAATATAACACCTGTCATCAAACAAGAAAAAATTGATGTTGAATACCAAGATATGAAAGGTATTTCAGTGAACATGTGTAGACAACTAAATGCTTTGGGCACATACCTGTACCGTTATAATAACCAAAGTGGTGCCTATTTTACAGAATATATGGAGTTTAAGCCCGCTATTATTGCAATTGTGCCAGAGGGACCACAACATAAACTGATCTCGAGCAGTGTGCAAATTGTGCAAATGAGAGTATTTCTGGTGTTGGATATAGATTACCAATATACAAATTTAATGGTAAACATTTTTATTTCCTTGTTTTGTAGGTAAAGAAATCAAATGGAATATAAACCCAAACGACATCAAGAAAAAAATTAAAAACCTTGAGAAAAATTTTGTTGAAATGTGTATGCTGTTTGGAATTATTCTACCACAAACCACTAGCACCTTTAAACTGCAACACTATTGTTTTCACTTGTCATATTCTGCAATAAAAATGTTTGTACTTTTTCCTGCAATAAAACTTTTGCATGAAGACTGTGTGGTTTATTCTCGGTATTTTACAAATATTAGTTAATAAAGGTTAATATGACTTTATATAAGTTTTATAGTTTATAAAGGTATAAGTTTATAAAGGGTAAATATGAATAGGTTCCCAATATAGATGCAAAAGGTGATAACACACGTGCTTTACACAATGTAATGGTCTGCAACCAGACAGGTGCAATACACATGTATACAAAACACAAGTCAGTGATATGCGGATACCGCACCACGTGGGACTGGTACAGGCATCAAAAATTTACATACACACGCCCCCCAGGTCGAGGAAGTATCGGAGGATTGTCGTGGATCGGTCGGAAATTTATACACACTACACAACGGAAAGGAGATTGGAACAAATATATTGAACGGTACGACCAACCTAATGAGGCGACAATCGTCCATTTGGGCAGACTTTCGACTATCTTGTCACTACACACACTGACCCGACTTTCAAACGAGCGGTCGTATGTTGACTGGTTTAGCCGATTATTGTACAAAACCCCTGTAGTGTGTACTCAGCTTAATAGATCAGGACAGGAGATCCCCCCCAAAAATACTGTTGTACTCTAAATTTTAAGCACATGCTGCTTGGAAATCATTTCTAAAAATGCAGTCATTACCATAAAGAATATTCCTGATACAGACACCATGAGTCGGCTGAGCTTGTCGCTGAAAGGCTGGAAAGGTTCAGGTTTGCCAGTGATTGGATTTACCCGTTCCAGTTTGGAATATTTTGTTTCAAACTGTGGACGCAACTCTTCCTGGAAAGATATAGATCTGTCAGTTCATTTGCATAGCCTTCAAATTCATACACTACGGAGTTTAACCAGTATATAATCCAAGGCCCCGTTTCTTCATTTTTTATCACTGCTCCTGTTGTATCGTCTAATATATTTTTTTATTGTTTTTTTTTTTTAATCGGATTACTTCAAAAAAGGATAGAAGATGCCTAAAGTTTATTTAGTAGAAAAAAGGTGGAAAAGTAGGTGTGTTTATTTAAAAGAAAGTATTTTTTCAAAGGTGTCAGTGTCTTTGTTCATTGTTAGTTTTTTTACGGAACTACAAGGACCAGGATGTTGGCATTTGTATTTCTACAAGCACCAGCATGCTCAAGCAGTTTATGGCTGCTGGTTTGTTTTGTAGTTCCACACATAAAACAAATGTTTTCTACCTTTCTACCAGTCAGGGGCTGAACATGGGTTTTCCCAAAGGGAAGGACACATTTGTTTGGCAGGCCCAATTCCCCAAACTAATTTAGCTCCATGCTGTCCAGGCGGAGCTGGTTACCACTATGCCAGGGGGACCCCATGTTGTGAGTCTCACTGTTATAATGGGACTAGCCCAGTCTGGCATAGCCTGGTGCTGGCTGTGGCTTCTGAGGTGGGAATCTTCCACTAGTGGTTGCAAGCTTGGGCTCTAAAAGCTGGTTTAAACTTTTAACTTGGGGTGGAGCCGTTTTTTAAAAAATATATATTTATTTTTCAGCACACTCTAAAAGCAAGATGTCTTGTGTATTTATACGGATGCACCAAGATACTTTTAAAGACACATCCTTACACTGTATTTTGAGCTGCATGTTAAGAGTCTCAAAATACACAGGTAATTTTGCAGTCAAAGTTTATATTTGGCCCACAAAATTTGTATTCTAGCCTAACTGACATCTCATATATCTATAGATCACTGAAGGAAATGCATGAGAACACACAAAGTCCATGCAGATAGCACCCTGAGTCAGACTTGAACCCTAGGCTCCTATGCTGCAAGCCTCCGATATTGACCACAATGCCCACATTGGTATCATAGAGTTCTGAAAAAGAATCCTGAAGTTATATATTACCTCTTCATCTTCCCAGTCAATGAGATCCCAGTCATAGGTGAGTACAGCTCTCCGTCTCTTCCAAAACTCAAGGAAGACTGTAGCTGAAAAGAGACAAAATGACATAAATGCAAACTGTATTCTACTGACCTACTGTGGCTTCCTGAATTTCTGTATATCTATCTCTTTGCAATTTATTAAACTCTGTAAAAAAGAACCATATGATAAATTATACAATTAAGAAATCATTATATTTTGACAACTATTATACTGATTGGCCAGTATCCATAAAATAAAAACATGCTACATACAGTTCTGTAAATGGAGAGTGGCTTTAATGGCAGATACTAAATACGAATAGCAGCCTTTTCAAAGCACTTTCATGCAGGATTTTATGCATTTGCAAATATCATGGTTTCTAAAGATTCACTTTGAATATGTGAAGATCATTTACACAATAGCATCTATAAAGATTCACATAGAGTATGGCAATATCATTTACACAACAACATTTAGAAAGATTAATGTAGAGTATGAGTAACCGAAAGGAACAGAAAATTGCACACGTCTTCAATGGTTTCAGATATTTTTTCAGCATTACACCATTTTGACTTCAGCACCGGACATTGGTCAATATAGAGAGTCCATTTATATAGATATACATATAGATATACATATATATATATATATATATATATATATATATATATATGCACACACACACACATCGCACCTCAGTCAAAAAATTTTTTATGCTAACCACATTTTGTCAGCCATTTACACATATATTTTATATATTCTCATATATGGTATACACATATAGCTTATTTTCTTGCACACTGCATTTCTAATCATTTGGATGATTTATCCTTTGCACTAATATATATTGCTATCATTCCAACACCTGCGAACCTCACACCCTTTATACACTCTCCACCACCTTTTATTGACACCATCATCACCCCCTTATACTATTTAAATCCTCATTCGCTCACAGCACACTCATCACTCGCATTCACCAAGCATATCCATTACATCCTTTCCTTACATGTACAACTAACTTAAATCCACGGTTATACCATTGCACTTTCACTTCTCATATTTCAATCTTCACCTTTCAACACCATTGTCTTTCTCCATCTATCAACTACAGTGAACTCCACTTAACTGCTCAGGATAACCTACCAGACCAGCAACAGAGAAATCTACACCAACCACAACCAACAAAACCCAGAGACTGCCACTATCACTTGACCTAGTGCTCCACAGCAACAGAGAATGAAGTATTTTCTTTTTACTAGCTATATTAGGTGGAAGATCACAAATTAATCTTGCAACTGGACTTTATGAAACATAAGCATTGAAACACACAATACAAACGTGCCACATGTAATAAAGATGTCTTCTTGTTCCCAATTAAGTAAGCTATATATGAAGCCCTAACAAGATGTATTTTAGTAAAAAAATCTATGGGCCTATTTATCAAGCCTTAGTCATTTCCACATGCTTTAGGCACTTTAAAGTATAGTAGCAATCGGACAATATGCCTATCTCGTGCGTTAGGTAAGGTATCACAAAATTTTCAATGGGGACTGCGGTCTGGTTAAATTTATCAAGCTCCGAAAAGCTTAGTTTTAGGTGTTTGGATAGAGGCCTAGTGCTGTCAGTAGGGTACTGTTTTCTTCTAGGGGGGTGGCCCAAGGAGTTCAGCCCATACTGGACAGGCAAGGGCTGGTTGAAATTATGACATAGGGACCCATTGTTGTGTGCTTTAATATCACTAGTATGTCATTACCTAGTGCTTGTAGTGGCCTTTTTGAGGAAACACCACTTTGTTTGCACTCCCAAAATATGTTGTTGCCGACCCAGGCTCTCATCTGGTAGCACTTTGGAGGGGGCAGTGGCCCATTTTTTAAAATGATTTATTTATTACCTTTTACTTTTTTAAAACTAACAACCATCAACCACCATCAGCTTGGATCTTGATCTAGGGGTCAAGCATCCATAACCGATACTTGCCCTATATTGAAACGCCCCTTCACTTTCCCGTTCTGCTTCTTCACAAATAAGGAGCCGCAAGTCAGTGATACACAAATTATTTTAATAAGGATGAAGGGATACACATTTTAAGTGTGCATGTACAGTACAAAAAAGTGTATTTTACATTTAAAAAGTGGGTTTGCTCCTCCAACTCTAAATGACCCCCTTTATGTGCATATTCAATATGGGATTCAAATTGCATAAATGAAATTAAAAACACAATTAAATAAAATAAAGTAAATGGAGCGCAGAAAAAGAAATTTTACACCAATGATATTGGTATCTCAAATTGTGTTCCATGAATGTAGATGACAGTTATACCCCTATAGATTGTCCCAATCTCTATTCTGATTCACACTCGCTCTCTTGTTTCAGGTGTAACCTATTCCAATTAGTATGTAAGCTTCCTAATGATCAGGGCCCTCCACATCCTATGTATTCATGTCTGCATTTATTTTGTTTTTCCCTATTTTATGTTTGCCCTTTTTTCCCCGTTGTACGGCTCTCTGGCATCTTACGTTTTATAATAAAAAAATATTAACCCTTTATTGTAAGATCTTCCCCTATGCACTTTCTAGTTTATGTAATGACATTTGCACTGTTTAAATCAGACAAGCAGAACTATTGTACAAAAGACCAATATGGAAATTGTGAAAGCTTCATTGACAGCCAAACAATACATCACAGATATGTACCCCACTGGGATAATGTTAACATAGTAAAAGCCACCTTCACATTTTATTTTTTGAGGTAGAGTTCTTTTAATTGCCTACCTTTCTGTATCTAAAATATACTCATTAAGATGTTGTGATATACATTCCAGATATTGGTTTTAAAGTAATGAGATTAATCTTTAACCTGATGGTACATTACAAAGATCCAAAGGCCACTAAAAACCATACTTGCCAACTTATGGCAAGTATGATCCAACAGCCTGCCGGGAAAGGTGGGCGTGCAGGGGGCGGGGCTCCGAAAATCGAGTCATTTTGGCCCTGCCCCCGTGACGTAATGACGCAAAACGCGTCATTTTACAGCGGGGGCGGTGAATCGCGCCATTTTGGACCTAGTGAGCAGTGAAGTGGGCAGATCCGGGAGATTGCCACAATCTCCCGGGAGTCCGTGAGACTCACGCGAAATGCGGGAGTCTCCTGGACATTCCGGGAGAGCTGGCAAGTATGCTAAAAACTGGTAAAAGTGGAAAATCGGAGTTCTGTGTGTAGTGATGTGAATAGGTCAAACTGTTAAAGGAAGATTGTAATGTCAAATGTATAAGATAATATTATTGTATAAACAACCATACAGGCTTAAAAATCAAATTCAGACATAATTGTGTACTATTTGTCTAATTACTACATTTCAATATTATTAATACATTTTCCTTCCCAAGCAGTTGTATGACCTTATACATAGGTAGCACTTTAAGTAATTCCTTAACCATAAAATATCAGCATGTTACAATGTTAAAAATGCTAAGTAAAGTAGATACATAAAAGAGTGACAGATACTGCAGCTATTTTTCTTTGAGTCCTCTACACCCATATAATAAATGCAATTGACATGACATACGTAAGTGACTAAATATGATGTCTCACGCTGTATTCGTCATGTATGACGTGCATAAACTAAGAAAACTGGATTTGATGCATTAAAAGCAAATAGCTCTGTACAATCATTTACCAAAATGTTCCCTGAGGCAATAGAGAGTGTAGCAACCAAAGTGTAGCTTGGCTGTGTTTCTTTATTGTTGATTAGAACAATTGCAGGCAGGATACCAATTGTTTTATTGCAGTTTTATTGAAATATATGCCCTGCTGGTGTATTTCTTTTTAAACATTTCCACTGTATACATGTCTACTATAGCTGAATAGATTAAGCAGGCCTGCCCGCAAGCTGTGGAACTGCAATCGTCTGAATAACCTGCCATCCACAGGCTTGCAGATTACACTGGGATCTGTAGTTCCACAAAAGATGTTTATCCTCCTTAGATCTATATTGAAATACAATTATACTTGTATTTTTTTCCCACGTATTAATTATTGCTCTCTGCTGCAAAGTTGTCACTTTGTATGATTAAAACATGAAACTGATTTATTTGTTAACCTAGATAAGCAACATGCAATCAAGTATAGACAAAGTCCAAACCAGCATACACGAGCTGGTGCACTTTAGGTATTCACATCAATTGAGATATACTGTGCGTGTATATATATATATATATATATATATATATATATATATATATATACATACAGAGAGAGAAAGAGAGAGAGAGCAAGAGGATATGTATGTATATATATATATATATATATATATATATATATATATATATATATATATATACATACACACATACATATATATATTGTGGCCGGGATAGGGGGACAGGTGTCATCTCCTCGTGTAGATGGTAGTGTGTAGCAGCTAAGAGATTGAGAGATCACACAAGTCCAGGGTTTTGGGTACAACTGGCCTCAGCCACTTTTATTGGGCAAGATAATACGAGAGACTTTAAAATAAACACCTTGCCTGTCCAGCACTGGATAGATACAAGTCACTCCGGACTAGCAAACTAAAACAAAGCATAAGAAGTTCCAGCATTGTTTTCTCACAGCAAAGACCAGCATTCCTATCACAGAGACTCTGCAGTCCCCTACCTCAGGTAGCGAGAGACTGAATCCACTGTCTAGCAGTCTATTAAACACAGCTCACAGGCACCAGCACTAACCAGTCTGACAGCAGAACAGAAGACGCAGACTGGGCCTGGTAAATGGAGCCCACCCTTCTCTCTCCATTTACACCCCAGGACCCCTTATCAGCTTTTCCTTAAAGCTGGACATCTATCTGTGAAGCATTTCCCAAATATAAACACTCTCCCTCGGGTTTTAAAACATGTAGGTTAGAAACCTGGGACTAATATAGCACTTCTGCCTCACAGCACTGGGGTCATGAGTTCAATTCCCAACCATGGCCTTATCTGTGTGGAGTTTGTATGTTCTCCCTGTGTTTGCGTGGGTTTCCTCCGGGTGCTCCGGTTTCCTCCCACACTCCAAAAACTTACTGGTAGGTTAATTGGCTTCTATCAAAATTGACCCTAGTTTCTCCCTCACTGTCTGTCTGTCTCCCTCTCTGTCTGTCTGTGTGTGAGTCTATATTAGGGAATTTAGACTGTAAGCTCCAATGGGGCAGGGACTGATGTGAATGAGTTCTCTGTACAGCGCTGCGGAATTAGTGGCGCTATATAAATAAATGATTATGATGATGATGATGATACCTGGCCGCAAACACTATTCCAGTGTCTTTGTCACAATATTTATACATAGTGCTTGAGACAAGTTACACAACAGATAACTCAAGTGCTGGTATGTGAACTGTGCTATTACATTCAGCCTTCTGCTTTTGGAGCACTTTCACTGAGAGACAAAAAATGCACATTAGAGTCTAAAAAATATAAATAAATCAACAAGCCCTAAACCTTGCCACAGTGGACCTGTTTCATGTTCAGTTGAAAATTACACATAAGTTGCATTGTAAAAAGAGCTTGGCACTTGAGTGTAGTTCCAACCGTATTCAAATCCAAGCCGATCTCTAGATATGCTATGATTTGATTCTGGGTGTAAGTAGCTCTGCCTAAACGTTAATGGCCTTATGTAGACAGACAGAACAGAGTGCAGTATATATGCACAAGCATAAGGTCACATCAGAATGCATACAAAAATATTATTGTAAAAATTAAATGAACAAATATTAAAAGTATAATCATTAATATAGATATGGAGTTTAAAAAAATATTTTGTTTTACATGAAATACATAAATCAAGATGCTTTCAATGCGTACTGTACATAGTTTATCTTACTTGAGTACACATATTAGTAGCACACATATATGTTGTTTTTAAAACAAAGACAATGCCCTGTCAGTCATCTCTACGAATTGCATTCAGATGTATTCTTTGGCATAAGGTCAATCTCTGAGCATGCACAGAGCCATTTCACGCAAGATACACTATGCAGTACTATTCACTTATTGCTTATTTTTCCCAGACTTCATGCACCTATACATTTTCCAAAGAACTCCCAACATTCTAGGTTCCATACAAGTATACAGTAACTGGTTGCGAAAGCTGCAATAACAGGTAGGAGAGAGCAATATTGTTTTAGAACATAATATGTCATGTCTACGGAGGCATAGCCATGCCCTATTTTGACAACTCCTACAACACTGTGTGGCCACGCCCCCTTCTGCGCTGACGCTGCTGTACATAGGCACACACCCTTTTTCTTGTCATCTACAAAGGGGCAGCCCAAAAAAGTTGCTGTACCGGGGCCCCAAATTCCTCTTGGCGACCATGCCAATAATTATAATATTTTGCAAGTTGTGCTTAGAGCAATTTGCTTCTAAATATGCAAAAGCATTGTGCAATCCTACCTGAAAGAGGTTAGCAGTTCATGTATAATTATAGATGCTCAAATAGAAAACCTGGGTGTGGTCACAAAGCTGTCATTGGCAGATGACGTAAATCAGGTACTATTTTAGACAAAGGTCATAAATGTAGCTGATTCTGAAATGTTCCAGCACTATAGGGAAGGTATAATCTCTCTCTCTCTCTGATGACTTTTTTCATAAACAAATCCCCCAGTTTGCCTTAATGAACAGTATTTTAATGTACACAACATAATATAGGGTAACATTTGTTAAAAATAAAATAGATCTATGTTATGACCATGCCCAGTGGTCAAGTATTGTAGGGTGTAATGCCCTGTATCTATATACAGTTTATGTTAGATAATGTAGTAGACCATGGGGTAAATGTATCAAGGTCCGATTTTGCAAATCCAGTGATTTTCTTGGGAGAGTTGAAACTCACAGATGTATGAAGCTGAGATTTCATGTAAAATCGCCAGTTGTGCTTCTGTCAAAATCGCTATTTGCAAAATCGCTAGAGATCAAACTCCCGACTATTTGCCACTGTAGCTATACAAACCTCCAATGTATGAAGCTGCGATTAAGCAAACTCAGGAGAGTTTGCTTTAAAACACGCCAGATACAACATGATGCTTGCTAGCAGCATGTTGTATAAACACATCCCTGTTACACTGCCCTGTCATACTGCCGGAGCTCCGGCAGCTGTCAAAACAGTAAAGAATAGATAAAAGTAAGAAAAAAAAAAAAGTGTGGGGTCCCCCCTCTACTCAGTCTTAGCCTTAGTGCTGCCAGCCTACTGCTGGTTCTGTAAAAATTAGGTAAAATTTTTGTGTGGGGTCCCCCCTATTTTCACGGAACCAGCACTAGGCAAACCAGCCATGGGTTGGTGGCACTATAGCAGGGGACACATGGCAGGGGTCCCCCTGCCATAATGACTAACCAAGCCCAGGCTGTTCAGCACTGGGCTGGATTCCCCAGGGAGTGGGGTTCGCCGAAAAAAATGAGCGGGCCCCCCCCCAGGGACACCCAGCCCAGTGCTGGTAGCACTAGGGCTCTTCCTACACCCCTGGGCGGTGGGTGTAGGGCAATAACGGCGATATAAGTGTTAAAAAAACAAACAGATGCAAATTTTGTTTTGTGGAACTACAAGTCCCAGCCAGCCCGGGTGCCCTAAATAGTGTGGGCATGCTGCTACTTGCATAACTACAAGCACCAGCATACTCATGGCAGCCAGGGCATGTTGGTACTTGGAGAACCACAAGTGCCAACATGCCCTGACACCCACGGCTGGCTGGGACCTGTAGTTCCACAAACCAAAATGTTTACAAATCCACAACACCCTCGTTAAAACCACTAACATTTAATAAGAATTATAAACCCACAATAATGACAGTAAACACCCTCATTTACACCACATATTTTTATTAAAAATAATAAATCCCAAATAAACTCACCAATGAAGTTTTCTTCTGTTGTCAGCAGCTTTCAATCCAAAAATGACTGTCACCAAAGTCCAAAAAAAATTTGTAATTTCCAAAGTCCATAAAAAAAATCATAGTTTCTGAAGAAAAGCCGTAAGTGTTAATCGTCTCTGTCTGTGTGGATATGCACATGCGTGTGCCAGCTAAACCAGATTTAGTTAGTAACACATTCCTGTATAGGTTGAGGAGAAAAAAAGGCCTATTGCCAGCAACAAGGGTTTTCATCCTTTGATAAATATGCCCATTTAGTCTTAAATTGAACTATACTAAACATGAACTCTAACTGTAAATGCACGAACATATGTAAATAAAAAAATAAGTAAAAGTAATGCAATTTTTATATATAGTAAACTGGGCATGTTTGTGGGACCCAGCCAAAATAAGACTGAATGAGGGTCAAGCAGCAAATACATAGACTCCAGCCTACAGATCAGTCGTTGCTATGAAGGCAATATACAACAGATATTAATTCACTGACTTAGAGACTGGAGCAGATTATCAGACTGATATGCGATACCATCAGTCTCCCTGGCAGTGGGTACCATGCTCATCTTAATGAGCTTTGTGTTTTCCAGCTGAATCAACTTTAAAGACAGCTCAAGCCCTCGGGTGCCCTAGGCAGAGCAATCCCCCCCGCCTCCCACATGAAAGCGGCACACCCCCACCCCATTCAGAAGCAGCATACTAACGCTGCTTGTTATGTTTGGGAAGTGGAGTGGCATCCTTGGCTCCCATCATGCCTATTTATAAATCTGGATAGGCCTCAGCGTAATATTGTGACATACAGGGTTTTCTCACCATTAGGAGCGAACCATTAAAGTGTTTACTTGCCTTTAACTCTTAATTATCCCTATTTATCTCCTTACCTTTAATAACATATTAATGGGGGCTCCCACCATTCGTTCTATTTAGCAGAGACCTGTAACTCCCTAAAGCTGGTTATACATTACAGGTATTTCAGCCGATCATCGTGCCAATCACACGATAAACGACTGTTAGGTCCAATATCGCATTAGTGTGTACGTTCCAATGATCATGTCTTATCGTTCAAAAGCACATCATATCGTTTGATTTGATTTTATAAACAGACTAAAAATATAAACGTTTGAACAATGTTGTGCCAATTCTGCAGTGTGTATGCACTCACGACCATCTGTCCGACAATCTGCCGATAGATTTTCCAACAGCGACGCCTTTCTGGGCGTGAATATTTAAATTTGTGTTGTTGTCTCTTATATCTATGTCCTTCTTCTGGATTGTTGTCCCGTATCTCCTGTAGCAAGGGCATATGTGAAAAGGAGTCTCTCCTCAGCAACTACTCCTTGGTCCAACAAGTCTGATTATTTTTTCTTCTTTACCTATATTTCAGTGTTTACAGCGTTCTTGCCAGAAGCAAAAAAACATGAGTTTTTTGTTTATTTGAAGTGGGTGTTATGTTACAATAAATCGTAACTAGTGTACAGTTGTGAATGGAGTTGTCAAACGTACACTATACACAAAGTTGAACAATAGAATGAATGGCGTTGATGGCATTTCTTGTTTCTGGATGTATGTTTGTGGGTCTTGTGTGCTGAGGTTCAGCCCTTTATTTAAATTAATTTAGCATATTTCTGTAGAGTGTGTATAGAGTCACAATACTTTGAGCCGATGGTTATGACAAACGAAAAGCACAGACTGACGGAAAATTGTGTAAAACATCTATAGAGTGTACGCATGAAACGGCATTTCGCTCCTGTGCTGAGCGGATTTTGGGAAGGTCACATTCCAACATCAATGTTAGTCATATATCTATGTAGTACCCACACAATTCATACCTTGTTTTTTTCTCAAAAGACTTGGGGGCTCATTTGCAGTTCATCATCATCATCATTTATTTATATAGCGCCACTGATTCCGCAGCGCTGTACAGAGAATTCATTCACATCAGTCCCTGCCCCATTGGAGCTTAAATCTAAATACCCTAACATACACACACAGACAAACAGACACAGAGAGAGAGACTAGGGTCAATTTTGATACCAGCCAATTAACCTACCAGTATGTTTTTGGAGTGTGGGAGGAAACCGGAGCACCCGGAGGAAACCCACACAAACATGGGGAGAACATACAAACTCCACACAGAAATGGCCATGGTTGGGAATTGAACTCATGACCCTAGCGCTGTGAGGCAGAAGTGCTAACCACCTAGCCTTTACATATGTCATTTTTTTCTTGCATAATACCATTGCATTACCATACTGCCAGTGTGCACAAAAATGGAACACATATGTCCGTATTTAAATTTTTGTGCATTGTTGACTTGTGTATCCCCTTGCATCTGAAGAGGGAGGAATACTTACAATAGTTAACTCAGGTTAAGTATTGTAAGGAGGTTTTCACATAATTGCGACATAATTAGATGTGGATGCATCCCCAAATTCCTTGTGGGTTCTGGAGGGCTGTTACAATGATACACACTGAGGATAATTACTAGCCATTTGTGATTGGCTGCTTATGAACTGACGCCCCCACTGATTAGCATTGTGGCTATGTTATATTAAACTGTGGCCATCTAGTCCCATTACTTATTTGACATTTCCTGGACTAGTGCATTAAAGATTTTAATTTCCTTTTTAGCCAAAAAACAGATGTTGAGGTGTTTCGATTAAATTATAAGTTATATGGAAAATGGCAGTTTTGTATTTATTAATAGCTGCTAAGGCAATATTTGCATATGACATAAAATACATTATCATATTGTATCAAATAGGGTAACGCAACTTTAGCATTTATTACGGAAGCTGTTAAGCCACATCTCTTTGCTATAGTGGGGAGCCAGTATACATACATGTCCCCCCTGACGTTCGTCTGCCACAAATACTACTTATTCTTGAGGTGTGTCCAACTGAACATATACATGTAGTATGAGTTAGCATGTAAGTATGCTTTTTGTGTATGTGATTTCCCACTTGTCCTTAGCAGTGAACGGGTTTTAGACTCTGTAACGTGTGCTTACACAACTTTTCTTTATAATTAAATGTAACAAATCTATGGGATCTATTTTGAAACCTTCCTTAAACCATTATAGACATTCTCTCTGAATGGAATCTGGATCTGTTTAAAATATTCTTCGCTCTTCATTGGAACCTGCATATATACCATCATTCACTGTGAAATCACATTATATATTGCAAAAAAAAAACTAAAAGCTAGGTATAGAAGACACATTGGTGTGGGTGAGAATATATGAATACCTGATTTCTATTTTCAGAAGAAAGAGGTGAAGTGAGAACGCTCTTTGTCTTGTGCAGATCTAGGTACTTTTAGATACACTCTACTTAGCATATTTACTCAACGGTTTTAGTTAGGTAGGGTGTTATTTACAGATCAGCCTCTATGGGTCTATTACATTTAATATAAAGAAAATAGACATAGATAGATATCTGAGAAACCAAGAATTATTATCAAGGACAGACCCTCCTCTTAGAATTTACCACATGAAAATGCTGCCAAGAAAAGTTGAATCCAAATTGTACGTTTATAATGGTTCTTGAAGGACATAGCTCAGCACTCTTTAAACTGGAGTATGGATGGATGGATGGAAAGTGCACTTGACATCAAGTCTTGCATAACAAAGTCTTGTGTTCATACCTTTGTAAGTTACATTACAGGATGTTTATTTCTAACAACTCAAAAGGGTTAATTCGATTCTGAGCAAAGTGACGAGGGAACGTCCCACAAAGAGACTCCGTGGCGATATTCATCCTGCTATCTCTGCTCATTTTTGCTCGCACCTCATAGTGGTGCAAGCAAAAATGAGCAGAGATTTGTACTACCATATTAACTGGAAGTGCGTGCAATAGCACATCGTGCAAGGCTCCTACAGCACTTCGAGGTTGTTAGTGATATTTCTTAAGATGATCAGTGATCAGATAAGATATATCATTACGGCCAGGGAGACAATAAATCATGCACAGGTGTAGTGTAGCATGTGATCTGAGTTTATCAAAATAAATCATCATCTATATATAATGTTTTAGTTATGTAGACATTTTAGCACTGCACAAGCATAAATCACAAACTTCAACATCAGCAAATATTACAAAGAACAAAGAAAGATATACATATCCTGTGAAACTGGACATAACGGTTACAAATCATAGTTGCAGTTCTTGCATGTCCTTGAAACTCGTTAATAAAATTAAAGCCTATTGTGACTTGCAAAGCTGTAGGCCTGAACCCTGATCAATAGATTTCTGAGCAAACCAAGTTAACACTTTCAAGGTTAATTGAATTCCCCCCAAACAAGTTTGTGAGATGCATGGGTAAAGAATAATATTTGTTTACATTTTAATCATTTGCAATTAATCAGACAGCAAAGGCATATCACTTTAATTACAGCAGTAACAAATCACAGAGTGCTCTCTAATCCCCAATGCAAAATCTGAACCAAGTCCCCTACTGTCACAAAAAAGCAGCGGATGTCAATAACACAGGGCCCAGGAGATGAAGGGCCCAAAAACAACCGTCACCCCTTCTACTCAGGTAGTTACGCTCATGAGCATATTACTCGGAGGGCTTTAGGAGGACATAAGGGAATTATGGTACAGAACAAAACAATAGCTCTATAGACATATTAAACTCTGCCAGTATTTTCAGTAAATCCTTTATAGAAGCAAAACAAATTCTTTCAAATTATTAAATGTCAGATATTTATCCCTTGATATGTACAGTAGTCACGATAAAAATAAAAATGTATGAATAGGCTATAGGTTGAATTTGTGTTTAACACACACACACACACACACACACACACACACACACACACACACACACACACACACACTTTAGATAAATAAGGTTCACTATACAAACCATTTAGTGTACTAAACCAATATAAAAGATAAAAGCGAAGACAAGCACTTGGTAATTTTTGCTAGTCACAATACTCAGCATTAAAAGTGGAAAGTTACCCTAATCCCTCCATTACAGTCGAATGGAAAATTATACAAGTAGAACACATTAGGAATCAAATAAAAAAAGTCTGTACTAAAAAGAACAAAAGCCTCTGAAATCAATTCTATTGTTGTGGGTTAGCTTAAAGAATTTCTGTCCATTCATTGTAGATGATATCAAAACAACTAGTAATTCCAGTTCCTTTTCAGTCCTTAAAAAAAAAACATTGGCAAGGTACAGATATGTGTAAGGTTACAGCTGAATACTTTGAAAATCAGGTCTGTCTGGTTCTCACGTACTATGCACAGGGAAACCTGGCCCCGCCTGAATATCTCTTAACATTAAGTTCTTCTAATCCTTTGCCACTCTGTATCATTCACCTGCTTTCACTACGCTCTGTACACCTGTCAGGAATCACTGCACTGTTTAACAAGGTAATACATTTATATTATATTATACTGCAAGTCAGTGAGTTGCTACCACTATTTAACCCAAGATAAGTTCTCAGCGGTTGTTGTTACTTAGCTAATTTAAATGTCAAATTTATTTAACAAACACACGTATCATATCTTTATTGTTAGACAACCGTAGGGAACTGGGCTTGTATTAGAATGGTATTAACAGGCATAAAAATTAGTCATTATTATGATTTTCAATAATTTGTGTTGTAAATTGGTAGTGTTGTATTAAATATGTTCTGTGTATGTCTTGGACGTTGTAGTTAAGAAATTATATACTTTCTTTGAGATAATTTAATAATATATGAATGAATGAAGGAATTAATGAAGAAAAATATAAACAAGTGGACAAAATATATCATTTCAGAGGAAAATGTGAAAGTCTGATTGTAGCCAATTAGCAGCACAAATTTCCTTGTAGGAATTAGAGATTTTTGAGGATGATTTTCGATGGATGTAAGTTTCCCTATGCTGAATGGAAACTGGTTGAATCCCATCTCTCAATGATGTTAGGAAAAATGTAAAAAATGGACTATTTCTTAAAAAAAAAAACGCTCTTACTAAAAATTGTGAGGTTTTAAGCTGTTAAAAAATACATATATAAGCATATTGTTAGTTGCAAAAATGACACAAATAGGACCATATACAAAGCACACTAAGGGCTAGATTTACTAAGCTGCGGGTTTGAAAAAGTGGTGATGTTGCCTATAGCAACCAATCAGATTCTAGCTTTCATTTATTTAGTACCTTCTACAAAATGATAGCTAGAATCTGATTGGTTGCTATAGGCAACATCCCCACTTTTTCAAACCCACAGCTTAGTAAATCTAGCCCTAAGGGTCTAATTTAAAGTTAAATCCAGCTGAAGATTGAAAATTTGTACCTGGACAAACCAGGTTTTGATGCATGGGGTGCAAATTAGATTTTTTGGGGACACGGGAAGAATAGTGAATCATTTTAATATAGTACAAGGCTGTTTTTGATTACTTTACACTATTGTGCATCAATTACATCACTGCATTGTGTTTAGTAAAAATACAGTGTGACTGCAAATTATGATTGTAGAAGCATATCTTTGGTACTGGACCAAATTCATTAAAATATATGCCAACGCTTGCCAACTTTCCCAGAATTCCCGAGATACTGGACTGCTGGGAGGACAGGGTACCCTCCCAGATCCCGCTAGTGTAGTGGGCGGGGGCTTGATGATGCAAATTGCAGCCAACAACATCATCATTTCCTCTCCCCCTGCTGCATGGTGGGTTGCCTTGCCCCTCGCAATTGACACTCGGATCTCCGCTCCATGAGGGGACAGCAAAAAAGTAGGGAATTCTGTATATGCCTGAGAATCACACAATCTAAAATAACAACAACGGTCTCTAGTTAAATAATCCTGATATTTACTTTAAAAATAAATAAAACTTTGGCTATGTGTAAACCATCGTTCTTATACCTGTGACCTCTCTGAGAGATGAAGAGGAGAAACAGATACTTATACAGTGATCAATGATGACACAGGCATAGTCAATATATATATAAAACCAGGTTCCACTTACCCCTTTACCTATACCATCCCCTGCTTAGGGAAATCAGCTAAGTGCACTGATCCCTCATATCCCTAGAGGTCAAAAATCTACATCATTATCATCATCATTTATTTATATAGCGCTACTAATTCCGCAGCGCTGTACAGAGAACTCATTCACATCAGTCCCTGCCCCATTGGAGCTTACAGTCTAAATTCCCTAATATAGACACACACTCACACAGACAGACAGACAGAGAGGGAGGGACTTGTGTCAATTTTGATAGCAGCCAATTAACCTACCAGTATGTTTTTGGAGTGTGGGAGGAAACCGGAGCACCCGGAGGAATCCCCACGCAAGCACGGGGAGAACATACAAACTCCACACAGATAAGGCCATGGTTGGGAACCGAATTCATGACCCCAGTGCTGTGAGGCAGAAGTGCTAACCACTGAGCCACCGTGCTGCCCACACATCTACATGTGAATATCCATCTCTCCTCTATTCATGTGTCAAAAAAGGAAGAATGGAGAGGAGATGAATATATGGATGTTGTTGTGCACAAAACCTCATATAGACAGCACAAATATATGCTTTTAGCTTGGTTGTGTGCTGCTAGAAAAATAAAAGTCATGTGTGCAGTACACAGTCAGAATTTCTATCCCCTACCAAAAATACACATAATTAAAAGGGTGGAGGAGGAAGAAAATTTACTTCGATATGTAGCTCAAGTGTAACTACCTTTTTGGCTCAAAAGAAAAGATGTGAAAATATCAGATTACAACCATGATCAAGTGCTGATATCAAAGTTGTCATATAATACACATGAGTATATATGCACAAATTCACATTCCCTAGGTGTTTAAATGATTTAATGTACAGCGTGGATCCTAAAAGCAGCAATGGGGTTCCATTATTCTACATAACAGTGCTGATCACGTTTACTGTAGGGCAGGTCTACTAGACCAGAACTAAAACAACATGTCAACAATGCAATACAAGTCGAAGTAGGGCAAACCAAATACCAAAATAGTTTAAACCTTGAAAACGGTCATCAATAAAACTTAAAGGGCACCTGTCACTTACACAATGTGAAAGCAGCCATTTTGTCGGTTGGGACAATATTCATGAGAATGCAGTTTACGTACTCAGGTGCAGACTGTAAATCCCAAATAAAAACGTATTCTGAGCATAACTAACAAGGGCAGTGTGCAGCTGATAAATAATGGAATGCAGAGACAATATAACAAACCATTATCTCCATAATAAGATTACTCATTTAAGGAATTTATTGTCAACTGAGGTTTTTCTTAAAGGTATATATTAAGGTCATTTCAGTTTCTACAATAAAATGTTTATGTAATGCTACATATGTAAAAAAATAAAGCTCACATTCACTTGTTGGTCCTGATTCTCTACAAACATTTCTTAATAACTAGTCAGTAAAAATGAAGGACAATTATGTTGTGCATTACAATTAATGATGATCTTCTTTAAATGCTGTTACATTAAGCTCCTTAAATGCAATTAGACAAATCATAGAAGCATTTAAATAGTTTGTAAAATGTACATATTAGTTGCAATTATAGCAATATAAAACATTTTAATAGTGCTATAATATTGTAACGATATTGCATTCACAGTGCAATGTATTTAGTTACTTCTATAACAACTTTTTGAACAAAAGGAGCTAATTCTAATGTACATCCTGGTAATATATTCCTGCAGAAGACAGTGTAGGTGAAATGTCATACTTGGAATGAAAGAAGTCATTCAGCCCTTAAGGAATCAAGTGCCGAAATTTCATCTTGTGTATGTGGGGTGGGGATAAATGTGTCAATTGTGCATTATTCTATAGAATAGAGGCAATAACAAATAACCGCTACTACTCCTAATGATAGTCCTTATATGTTGTAAACTACAGTAGATTAACAAGTTAAAGTAACAGAAAGAGTAAGGGCTACATTACATTGGACAATACCAGGTTGCTTCTATAAGATAGATATGTGTGTGTTGTATTCTCAACTGCTGGGTGTTTGCTTAGAAGACATTCAAGTGGGTATGGGATCATTGGAACCCAAACAGTAGAAAGAGCAAGCCTTTTGATGCCAGTGGGTAAAGGCCCTCATAATGACAGTGTCCTGGTAGTATGTGATGCATATACAGTTAGCAAGAGAACATGTGATTTCTGTATAGTGACAATGTTATCCCAGCTTGTGGTGTTGACTTTGTACAAAGACATTTTAATTATTAACTTGGCACTGCTTACCAACACGGCAGAAGCACCGTTTTACGCTCCCACTGGATTACTTCATTTACTGTATACTGTAGACTTTTCATGTGCTATGGCAGTGGATCCCAAACTGTGCGCGTAGGCTCCCTGGGGTGCCTTGGAGAACTCACAGGTGTGCCTCGGCCAGGGCCAGTGGTAAGCAAGGCAGGGGACTACTTGGTAATTATTTTGGCTTAGGGGACGCCTTGAAAATTTTTTGGAAACCCTAAGGGTGCCTTGAACTGAAAAAGTTTGGAATCCACCGTGCTATGGTATAGATAAAAGTGCACAGGAGATTTCAGAGGGTAGCAATCAGAAGGAGATGGGGTACAATGGAAATAGGATGATTGCTAACTCTCAATACAAATCGGTTTTAAATTGTCCCTTGTATGTATAACAGTAGTTCTCTCCTGGTAAATTGTGCTTTTATCTGCTTTAATTGGTTAGTAGCCATGCTATAAGTGAAAATTATTTTATTTTAAAGGGATTACAACATGGAATCAAATGTTATTAGTATACATAGGTGTAAGTGGTATGGGTTCAGGGGCAGAGGTAGTTGTAATTTAATAAAATAATATTATTCTGCTCTGTATTTAAAGTGTACTCATTACTTACACACTTTGGAGGCTGCCATTCTGTCTGCTCAATGAATATTCAGAATAATTTAGTCTTGTGCAGTGTCACCATTAGTTCTTAGTGAATTTATGGGATGTATTAAGAATTATTCATTAATCCCATAAATAGCTTCTGTCGTTGTGTGTGAGCAATTGGTACACTTTAGCAAAAGTGCAAGAGTGGAATTAAATATGTCATAATGAAAGATAAAATGACTACTTTGTTAAGCTATTGAAAGTTGTACAGATAGGAAGGTTAAAAAAGCTACTAAGGATTTGAGGAAACAGTCTGAAAAGGGCCATGTAGCAACTGTGACTTTGAGTGAGTCACAAGAAGAAAGGCGCGGTGAGATTAAGCACTGAAAACATTTTCTTGTTGGGATTACATGCAAGGTGAAACATTCAAGAGAACGTTGAAGTATGTGTGCCGAAGTGATCACGTGACTGAGATAAGGGAAAGGAGGAAGCAAGGATTAGGGGAAAAAAACAGGTCAGAATAGCTGCCAAAGTATCAGTGTGCCAATAACCGCATTATATTTTTATGGTTAGGAAACAAGCAATTAATTCATTTGATATTGTAAATCCTTGCAAGCAGAGTTACAACACTTTCTTTTGTGTACAAATATATGTGTACATAATGTCAGATATGTGACTAATGTTGATATAAGCCAGATGATCTAAACTGAGCCAAGTTCCAAAGATAAGACATTTTGAAGTGATGGGATCCCACTCAATACCTAGAAATAAGAATAAGCTGGGAAATAAAACAGACTGAGCATTATCAGACAGACAGAGAGGTTAGCGGGCCCTACTGGCAAGCATACAATCAATATACGAAAATAGGAGTTCTTAAAAGCCTTCCAGTCTCCCACTTAACTACCCTCCTTCCAGTCGCCATCTTACCTCCCTCCTTGTCGTACTCCTCTCCCCGCCTCTTCCCCCCTCTTCCCCCTTTCCCATCTCAGCCTCCGTTCTCCCGCTTTCCTCCTCCAACCCTTGTGTCTCTGTCCGTCCAACCCTCCCCTTAGATTGTACGCTCCTTTGAGCAGGGCCACCTCTCCTCCTGTTCTCCACCACTTATAACTCTGTTCTCCAGCTACTCAGCCTATACCCTGAGGTCCTTCTGCCCTTCTAACCCCTCTTTCTACTATCTCGACCCAGCTGGGGCTCTCACCTGTCATCTTGCTGTACGTTAAGCTTCCTGAGTTACTGTGCTTTTTGTTAACTGTACCGTGCTGTCTCACCCTGTATTGTGATACTGTCTGTCCCTGTACGGCGCTACGGATACCTAGTGGTGCCCTATAAATTAAAATGAATAATAATAATAATAATAATAATAATAATAATAATAGAAAAGCCTAAGGAGGTGCAGCTTTGTTTGCAGCAGTGTATGTTAGTAGAAGTATATTAGAATGGATTTTGGTAAAATAAGGGCAACTAATGTAGGAACTGACAGAGTGGAGCAGCAGTAGAAGAACGTTTTACAAGGAAAATTAGTCTGTTTATTTATTTATTTGTTGCAATTTATTTGCCGCATTCAAAATATATTGTAGGGTGATAATCCATACAATAGTACCCTCGTTAGGGAAAGAACAATAAAAAGAGAATAGAAAATGGGGAAGATAATAATGAATTAAAGATTTTGCAGTATCTTGTGTGAAATACATGTATATACTGGAAATGTTTGTTAGATGTGATTAACAGGATATGAATAGAGATTGGGTTTGGGGACAGAATCTGTATCCAAGTCCTGTTACATACATCTAACAAACATTTCCAGTGTTCTGAGTCAAGGCTAAAACCTAGGCAGTGAGTCTGCGGGATAAGGCTTATTACCATGTTGTCAGCAGAAATAGAAATGTCAGACACATTGCTTCTTTTGACAGTTAGGAATAGTATTAGCTCAGTTTTTGAAAGATTGATTTGGATAGGACAGTGTCCTAAAGATCTAGGGAATGCATGTTTGCATGAGAAGCGAGAAGTCAATAGTGTTAAACGCAGCAGAGCGGTCCAGGAGAATTAGAAGCAAGTAATGTCCGTGATTATCAGTGATAAACTCACTGACTATCTTAGTCAGTGCAGTCTCAATGGAGGATGTGAATGAAAGTCTGATTGAAGAGGGTCCAGTAGATTGTGTGAGGAAAGAAAGAGAGTGATTATTATTATTATTATTTATTTATAAGGCGCCACAAGGTTTCCGCAGCGCAGAACACATTACAAACAATGGACAGTACAGGGAATAACAGTACAGAACAATAAACGAGTAATACCTAGACTTCAGAGACTCCAGGCAAAGCAAATATAATGGAGTTGGAGCAGAAGAGAAGTTAGAGAGACAGGAGGGAGAAGGGCCCTGCTCATAAGAGCTTACATCCTAAAGGGAGGGGAAACAGACAGCCGGCACAAAGGAAGTCAGAGGAGGGGAGCAAGCGCTCAACTCTACAGAAGAGGAGCCAGGAGATGAGATCGAGCATAGAGAGAGGGTTGGGTGGAAGGCTGGTAGGCAAGCCTTTCAAGAAGCTTGAAGGAGCATAGGGTTCAGAGATTGGACATAACTTGAGATTATGTCAGGGTCAGAATATTTTTTTTTTTAAGAATAGGAATAATCACCATATGCTTGAATAATGATGGAAAGATACCATGGTAGGATTTCAAATGTTAGTTAAACTGGAATGAGCACAGGAGAGAGGGATCAACTGGTTCGCAAAGGCATATGGTCAAGTGGATGGTTGTAGAGTAGGAAGAGAAGAAGATATTAGATACGTCATCCTCATTTGTGGGATCAAATGGAGAAAAGGTGTCAGAGGGTGCTGGGAAGGGATTGAGGAGAGTGTTGTTGAGGAACAATCATGTGTATCTAATACTAGATACATAGGTGGAGATTGAACAATTTGGCTGATTCAGATCACATTAGTCTGAAATTGCTGATTCAATAGAGCATGGGTGGGACTCCACCAATATTTCTAGATAAGAGAATGAAATTCGATATACGTGGGTTTCTATTGGCCAAGTAATAGGTACCCCTGAGATCTACCCTTTCAGCGATCAGTCCAAATGACCATGGTGGCCTACTAAAACCTGAATGCAGATTAATTAAACAATTGTTTGTTGATAAAGAAATGAATATCTGTATATACTGTAGCTCAGGCAGCTGTATCATATTGGTAATTCTCAATTCAGGGTTAGGTGTAACTGCAAATCCTTTTATTATCAACTCAGAACTTATCACAACTTATCAGAATATGATTCTTTTTAAAAGTGCACAGCTACTTTAATACTACAATATAATTTGTTTTAATGTGTATAAATGATAGCAAGAAAAAAGTTAAGGATTTAAGGTGGAAATACAATGAAAAAATCTACCAAAGAATAAAACTTTAATTGGGGATGAGGGCAATAGGAAAAGTTTAAATACAAAGTTCTACTTACTGTACCTTCAGTGCAGTTTTACCATAATCTGGTGTCTCCCCCAAAGGATTTAATGGTCCAACAGTGTGCTCCTGTCAAACATGTTGTCAATGCAAATGGTGTGTTCACAAGGGAGGGCATTGACAATAAGACTGTAGATTTGAAAACGGCCTACTGTATTTGGACAGAGTAGTACAGTGCTGGACCAAAGAGCCTTTGGAATGACTGATGGTATTGGGGTATGTAGAACTTTTGTATTTTATCTTAACTCAGTTAAATTCTACTTAGTAGATTTTAGATATTTTAGTAATCTGAAAATTAATGCTGGTCACACACAGGCCGAACTCTTCCGGCTTACCTGGCACTGGTAATGCAGTAGGAAGATAAATGGATACAGGCTGGTAGAAGTCATCTTACTACTGTGTTTATCAACATGTCCGAAAATAATCTGATCGCTTTCAATCGGATTATTATCAAGCATCATGCTCATTTACGATCTACAATCGTTTTGATTTCAGACCAATTGCACTATATCGTCTCCAATATTGCAGCTTTTTTGGACCCCTACATTTGTTTAGTTTTGAACACAGTAGATATCCCATTAAAAATTCACAAAATAAATCCATTGTGTGGCGGTTGTCTGTGAAATCTGTACTTATAGTGACCTTGGAGGTGACACTTTTATGTATAATTCCTACCAGACATACATTAAATAAATTCTGGCGATTTCACTTACACCTCTGGTGCTGCGGTATGGCTGTACCTGCTAGCTCACCAGTGAAAACTTTCATATATTAATGTCACACAAAGGAACAGGTATTGACAGCTTGTTTATCATTTTGGTGAGTGCCAAGCTTTGCTATATGTCCATAAGGACTAATATATTAATTATTGTAGACTATAATCATTTTAGAAGCCGACAAGGTATCACCGTCACCATATGCTAGTTACATAACTTTGAAGTGACCTTATAATCTAAGTGACCTTATAATCTAAACAGTACAGGGCATGCTATCCCATATAATATTGACATTGTATACCAGAGTGAAGTATTTGAAATAGTGGAAAGATATTTCATGCATATATATATATATATATATATATATATATATATATATATATATAAATATATAGATAGATAGATTTTTTATATATGTTTGTTTCTCTGTTTGTTTATTTAGTACCAAACCACTAAGCTATTAGACCACATAGTGACAACGCGACAATGCATCAGTGCGTAATAGCGACAAATATTGAAAACATAATTTTTGGGTTGAAAACAATTGTTTGAAAGAAACCTGCTACACATTACAAATCAGACCTGAAAATGAAATAAATAAATAAATAAATATATATATATATATATATATATATATATATATATATATATATATATATATATATATTTATATATATATATATATATATATATATATATATATATATATATATATATATATATATATATACACATACGTATGGTGCAGTGTTGAATACAATGTTAGATATGTTTTATGTGCTAGCTATTATTCTGTAGTATACTCTAGGCTTCAAAGGTCTGTGTTACATACCTGTCTACATTCCATTGAATTGGAAAGAACAACTTCAACAACTTCATTTTTTATGTTATTAGCAGACTGTTGCTGGCAGTTAGTAGGGAATAGAAAGCAAATTGGAAATATGTGTTGACCCTCAATGCAGTTCCCAATTTTATAAAAAACAAACAAACAAAAAACTATCATGTAAGAATATTGCCCAAACACCCATGATCTCCATGAACAACCAGCACGGCAGAGAAATGTACACTTATATAGGCAAGTTTTGCACACTGCCTTCCCTTGCTATCATTTCAGTCAGTGTACTGATATGCAGGAATGTGACTGATAAGGTGAGAGGAGTAGTGACAGGACAGGAAGAATACTCCCTCTTCTGTCCCTATACTTTTCATGCTGTCAGTCACTGCAATACCATGATAGCTGTGCGACTGCAGTAACTGGGGAGAGGCATGTTGGGGGCCACTAGGCAAGATGAAAACATTGATTCTGCTATCCTTCAGGTGGTGCCACTAAGCAGATGCACAACGACCCTAACTGGGATTACATGCATCTATATATGTTGATAATTACATAATATACTTATCAATTGTCGCTGTTTTTTAAATAGCAACCACCCATTCAATAGAGCATGGGTGGGACTCCACCAATATTTCTAGATGAAGAGAATGAAATTCGATATACATGGGTGGCTATTGGCCAAGTAATAGGTACCCCTGAGATACATCCTTTCAGCGATCAACCACCCCATGCATTTTATATTACATTGTTGCACAATACATTTTCTGTGTGGGACCATTATGATTCCTGGTCTCATTACACACATATGATAAAAAAAATAATCAAAGAAATATATGGCTATTCATCATCATCATCACCATTTATTTACATAGCGCCACTGATTCTGCAGCGCTGTACAGAGAACTCATTCACATCAGTCCCTGCCCCATTGGAGCTTACAGTCTAAATTCCTTAAGACACACACACAGACTAGGGTCAATTTTTGAAAGCAGCCAATTAACCTACTAGTATGTTTTTGGAGTGTGGAAGGAAACTGGAGCACCCGGAGGAAACCCACGCAAACACAGGGAGAACATACAAACTCCACACAGATAAGGACATGGTCGGGAATTGAACTCATGATCCCAGCGCTGTGAGGCAGAAGTGCTACCACTTCGCCACCGTGCTTTTGGGAAATAAACTTATTAAAAAAGTGACTGAACAGTAAGCAATGCAACGAAGTAATGCAAAACTCATGTAAACAGGTCAGAAACTAGAAACTCTTATTTCTAATGTAACTCTACCCACTGCCAATTTTACTTGACATGCGTTTGCATTGCCATTTGCGGAACTCTACTTATCTTATATTTTGCATTTGCCACATGTAAACCCTTTGGGAAGGCTACAATGAGCTCTAAATGCTAAATGTGTTTTTACTAGCATGTTCAAATGCAAAAACAAGGGCAATGGGTATGTTTTTAGGTGTATTTTGCCAAAGGCACAAGAAGCATATTTTAAATTGCCGGATTGTTGAAAAGCCCAAAACTTGTGCCACAGGACACATTGCAAAAGTTTTCCGTGACAGAATGTGTAGTGTTATTGCTAACTATATTTGCTGTGCTCTGTTGCAATACAGTCTGTTAATGTAGGGCAGAGTGGACTATGGGTACAGGAGGAAATCCAAAAGAAAATACGACTTCTACAAATGTCTCCAGTTCAGCTACCGCTGTCAATGCCAAAACACAAATATCTAATACAGATATTTCATCAACCAAACGTACCAACAATATATTACAAGCTCCACATTCAACAGTTCCTAATCCAAACAATGCCTCATTGTAGCCACCAGTGGTACAACAAAAATAAGATTGGAGATAGCTGTTGTTAATAATTGTTGTTTTGTTCTTTATTGTAAACTCTTTCATACATAGGGGCTAATACAGATTGGGACAGACACTATTTTGAGTAGTGTATCTTGCGTTATATTGCTCTGCACAGAGGCGGAGCGAGAGAGCTGTGGGCCCCGATGAAGGGAGGAGGGAATCGGGGCCCTTGACCATCTGCATCTGCCATCCATTGGGCCCCATTGCTCCTGCTACACCAATGGTAGTTCCGCCACCGGCTCTTCACATATCCAGAAAGAAGAGGCGGGTCTGGGGAGATGGCATTCTAGCATTGGCCAACTACAATAAAGGCGTGCTTATGCAAATTCAGCTCATGCAGACCTGATGAAACACGCATACATGCCTGTTAGGAGGCGTATCAATTGTACCCGCGATAGGGCAGGAGCAAATTTGCTTTGATGATGATCGTACACCAGGCGCATATGCTGCTGATGCAGAAGCAGACGCATCTGAAGATGCGTATACCTCTGCATATCTTTTTCTTAGAGAACTTTACTTCCATTTTCCATTCAGATCAGCATCAGGATCATAATCTCTGGTTTCATATAGCACATACAACCACCGGTAAAAGCAAAAATACTTAGAAATAAAGAGCTAATCATACAAAATATCCTGATGAATGCTGACATCCCTACTCACAGATTATAAACATAACAAAGCTGTACAGACGTGTATAGGTGCAGTATATTGTTGTCTAATATATATCTGATTATATACACAACTTTATCTTTATTGGTATTATAATGAATTTTGTTTGTGGAGAAAAATGGAACTAAAATGTGTTTTTCTCTCATCCTCTTTTTAGAATTTCTGAATTTTCTTCTCTTAAAAAGAAAGAATGCACTCGTCATATAGAAACCTTGTGCTATTACTGTTGATATCTATATTTTGGAATGATGTTCAAGGCCAAGGCACAACAACGGACCATGGCCAAAGTACTATAACTACGGCCATAATTAGCTTAGCTGCTGAAAGCGCTGCTATAAGTGAAACCACTACAGATAATTCTACTCCTGGAAAAGTCACGACTGATATAAATAAAATAAGTACCACTATCTCCCCGACTACTAGTATTGACAACTTAAGTTCAAAATTGACTACGGCCACTTCTGTAACTAATTATATCAGTGAAAGTTCCACAGCAGGCAACACCGCTACTGGAAGTGGCTCCACTGTGACTACTGTGCCAACAATCAGCAGAACAACAGCCAACACAACTTCTACAAATGCCCTTACTGTGTCTGCAACTGAAAGTTTAACAACAAACAACAATACTTCTACAAATGCCTTTACTGTGTCTGCAACTGAAAGCTTTACAACAAACAGCAGTACTTCTACAAGCGACTCCTCTGTCACTACAACTGCAAGTTTATCGACTTCAACACATCTCTCCATTCTAACTACCATAATGAGTGTGACAAATGAAGAAAATACAACTTATGCAAGTACAACTTCCGCTTTCAGTAACACAACACAAATCACTAATACAGATATCCCTTCGACCAAACATACCAATGATACATCACTAGCTCCAACTTCAACCGTTCCTACTTCAAACAATACCTCATCGACAGCCACCAGTGGTGCATCAACAATAAGTAATGACTTTACACAAAGCACTGAAAGTACTAGAAATCCAACAACAAACAGCAGTGACTCAGGCCTGCCAGGAAATGATAAAGGTAATGCGATTTCTAAATATATAGCAGGTTGTTCTTTAAACCAGGTGCTAAACTGTCTAGGCAGTATAAACTGTATCGAAAATACTAACCAACCTGAGAACCTCAGTCTGTTTGGTTTGTTTAAATAAAGCTTTTAAAATGCTTTACTCCTAGCAGAAAGTTGTTTATTTTAATATTGTAATTTAAAAAAAAAATAATAATTCATTACTTGATTTAATTTTTTATTATTTTTTTAAATGAGTAACCTGAAAGTCTACTGCATATGCACTATCTAAGGGGAAAAGCTAAGTGATGCTCAGTTTCCTTAGTGATATTGTTATGATACATTCAGCAGATAAGTGATTTTTATTATTGCAAAAAATAGTTAAAACAAAAAAAAATACATACTTATGACCGTGATAGCAGATATAATTAATAAATAAGCTTATTCACCAGGGTGCATTTCAATAAGGTCAGAGCATCATTTTACTTTTATATCATGCAAGTCCCCATGTGCATGTTTCCATAGATTTTAGGTGTATAGGGAAAGAATAATCGGTAGCCAATGAGATCATGAGCCAGCTCGTAGGAACTACAGCATTTCAATAAATGAGTGCGCTGATACTGTGGGAGGCAGTGTCCTGTCCACTTGTGTGATTATGGGAGTAGGGGCAGGGCTACATGTGACAGAGGCAGTTTCATGATGTGAGAAAAGGGACTGAGAGTAGAAAAAAAAGTCACAGACTACGCGTTAGATAGTAGAAGGAACAGGGTCCCCAATAGAACAGAATAATGTCGTGATAGATCTTCACATTGATGTGTGGGGTCCAAATGTCTCAAAGGGGAGGATGATGGGAAGAAATGTGTTACTATAGAGGTGAGGTGCATGGCTCCCTCCCTATACCATATGACCACTCTCTACATGGAATGGTCACAATCCCTTTAGTGACACATTGCCACTTCACAAAGGCACACACACTACTATCCTTACTGGGACACGTTGGGAGATATAGTTTAATGGAGGTATGGCATAACAGAGGTTCCTCTCTTTCTGTAGTGAATTCTACAGATAACCATTTTGAGCAAGTTATGTTTGATATCTGCTTCCTCAAATGAGCACAATTGACCAATACCAGCCCAGATCAAAACAGATTATATACACCTGGTCTAGAGAAAGTAGGTAGAACTAGCCCAGGATCGAGCTCAATAAAATGTTTGTGACACAGTGTCAACTACCACAATGAATAATGAATAATATTGCAGAGTTCTTTTGTCATTAAATGACTAGTGCTAATAGTATGATAACCTATTTTACAGTATAGTGCTGGAAACAGGAAGTTAGGATTAGTGGGTAGTGGCACCACCCATTGTTACATTTTAGGAGCATAGACCTATAGACTGTAAGCACTCATGTGCATGGTGCTGTCTATCTACTGGCTCAAGTCTGCATCTCTTTAGTCAACCTTGTCTGCACTTGATCTCTTTTCATGTGCGATTGTATTTTGTGTGTTGAGCAACTTTGACTGTCCGGCGCTTTGGAATTTTGTGATGATGATAGTTGAAGCTGGAAGTATTACATACCCCTTTGACAAAGTATAACATTTTTAAAAAAACAACATAAAATAGTTTTCAAACAATTGCCAATAATTGTTGTAATCAAATTATACCTATAAAACTAAGAGCAAACTAATGTGTGGTAGTAATTAATAAAATATAAATTAGCATAAACTAGCAATATATACATAAAGCATCATTTTCTGGCATTTACCATAATAACAAAAGACAAGCTTATAATATTCCTCAACCACCATCTTAACCTCACTACCTTTAGCCTGTTACACAATTTCACACAAGACAACTACCCCCGGACCAACATTGTTGTGTGACAGGATCATTTAGCTTATGAGTCACCCTACCTTTGCAGTCTGGCTGGGCCAAGATGCAAAATGTATACTTAACCTCATGTGTCAATCTCCCATTGTCCCATAGATTGTAAGCTTGCGAGCAGGGCCTTCTCACCTCTTTGTCTGTTTTACCCAGTTTGTTTATTAGTTTATTACGTTTGTCCCCAATTGTAAAGCGCTACGGAATATGTTGGCGCTATATAAATAAATGATGATGATGATGATGATGATGATGATAACAAAACCAATATAGCTGCAAGTACCAATCACTCTGCTGCTAGATAGGTTATTGTAAAATGTTGTTTGAATACATAAATGTTTGCGTGTTCCTACATTTACCTGCTATTAAGCTGTCAGCTGTTATATTTACTTTTACAGATACAGCAAGCAGTACCGGAGTCGTATTAGGTGCAATCATTGGTTCAATCCTAGGAATTGCATTGGTGTGTATAGTGGCATATTTCCTTTGCGGATCCCAAAAACACAGATCCTTTTCCCATCGCCGTCTTTACGAGGACATCAGGAGCGAACCAGGTACAGAAAAGATTCAAATGATAATGTTTTGTATATTTATTGAACAAATCTGTTAATTGTCTTGCAAAAAAAGTGTACTAACATGTACACATTAACTGATATCAGAACAATGTACACATAATCAGGGAAGGAACTTCTGTAAGCAGAACTAAATAAACTGAATACAAATATATTTTTCATGCTGATTTAGATTATACATTCAGATTTTTTCCATCAGGCAGGGTTTGTTTTGTGACATACGTTTAAAGTTCTATAAAATTATTACTTACGTAAGTCTAAATCAGTGGTCAGGGAACAGGGGTAAATTACCCCGAATGGGGTAAAAATTAAATTCCTGGGGGTAATGCTGCCGATTCACATGCTGTCAGTTGAATTGTAGATTTAAATGTGACATTGATGTTGTACCAGAAGAGCCTCAAGGGTTGTAAGAGGCACTTCTTCAGCTTCGATGCAATAATGAAGCACGTATTGCATTTGAAAAGAAAACAGATCTGTCAAATTTTTGGATGTGAACAGCTGCAAAGGCATTCAAAATTGCACATGAGGAGGCTGTCAAAACGTTGCTGCCTTTTGCAACAACCTACCTTTGTGAACAAGGATTTTCCACTCTAACCAACATAAAAACAAAGCAGAGAAATCGATTGGACGCTGAAGTCTGTATCCAAATTACTCTGCCATGAAAATGCCCCAATATTGATGCTCTCGTATCAAAAATGAAACAACATAATTTCTCCAAAACCTGAAGTTTTAAAGTTGAAGCTTTCAAAGAAATTTTGAATAGGTTCAATAACATTTTGAATTCCAATAATTAATAATATATGATTTCCTTCCTTTCAAATTAAGTGGGTAACGTCGGCGTATCTATATATATCAATATATTTGGGGATAAAAGGTAAAAGAGTTCTCTGACTAAATGATAAATGATAAACATACACCTCATTCTGACTGACCTAAAAAGTTGAAGATGATGATTTTCGAGCATATTTTGCAGTGGAGGTAAATACACTTTTTCAGGATCCAGTAAAGGAGTATTTAACACATTAATCTGCCCAAGAATAAGAGATTCATGGTTAAGCCATTGTTTTCAGAATTTAGTGTACCCAAATTGCAAACCAAGCAATAAAGCAATGACTTTCAAATCACCATAGATATTCCAGTAACATTTTTTATACCGGATTTTATCTAACAGCAAATTTTCATATGTCCCTTTAATATCAGCGTCATGCGCTACAGGTACTGATGAGAATTTTTTCCGCTATGCAGAAGCACACATATCTGGCCAATGGAAAAATTCCAATTGCATATTTGAATTCATTATTTAAAACTGCACTAGAGTTCCTATTCAGTTTTCTTGTGAAAAATGATGTTGACCAGTTCATCATCATCACCATTTATTTATATAGCGCCACTAATTCTGCAGCGCTGTACAGAGAACTCACTCACATCAGTCCCTGCCCCATTGGAGCTTACAGTCTAAATTCCCTAACACACACAGACTAGGGTCCAGTATGTTTTTGGAGTGTGGGAGGAAACCAGAGCACCCGGAGAAAACCCACGCAAACACGGGGAGAACATACAAACTCCTCACAGATAAGGCCATGGTCGGGAATTTAACTCATGATCCCAGTGCTGTAAGGCAGGAGTGCTAACCACTACACCACCGTGCTGCTCCAGTGGTTATCAGTGGTTGAAGTGAGGATGTACACGGTGGTACGCCATACCGCCACTTCTCTGACTGCATTCATTGTAAAACTATAAAATTCTATTCACTTAAATTCCCATTAAATTTTTTATACTGCCACTTCTACATTTCTACTTTGAACACTATATTATTATAGTGATTTATAGCATCTGATATATCTAAAGAGAATCAGTCCCCTTTTGCAGTGCCTAGTACAAATGTGAAAAAGATCAGATTTTCCACGCACTCTCCACTTGGGAGAGATCATCGGAGAAAAACACTCTGGATGAAAATATGGGGATATTAAGTACTGTACTTGCTCTCAAGTGGCTGTTGTAATATGTCACAGCTCATTTATACCAGTGGCGGATCCAGGGGGGGGGCGATCGGGGCGATCGCCCCCCCCCCTGGCAGGGGCTTGCTGCCGGCGGCTGCACACTGTGCAGGTCCATTCGGCAGTGATAATGTGCTGCCCGGCTGCTCTGATTGTGTTTTAAACACAATCAGAGCAGCGGGACAGCACATTATCACTGCCGAACGGACCTGCACATACTGTGCAGCCGCCGGCAGCCTTAGAAGTTAGAAAGGGGGCGGGGCTTAAATCGTCCCCCCTACATCGCACGGGGTAGAAAAAATTCTAGATCCGCCCCTGATTTATACACCATACTTATCCCTGTGCAGCTTACATTCCCCTGTGGCATAAGAGGACTAATACAGTGCAGAATGTGGGTCAAATCTCACACAACTGTCGTACAGTCCTCTGTACAAATAATTGTTCAAATACTAACAAGAGTTTGTCTCATGACATAAGGAGTTTACACTGGGATTCAATCCAGAGCCTCCAATAAGGCTCTCAGAATCATTGTTACATGGTCAGGCAGAAACAGAGCTAACGAGCTGTGGTCCCCAGTGCAGTGAAACGGGGAGGAGGGAACCGGAGTCCCCAGCTCGCTAGTTCCCGTGCAGTGGGCCCCATTATCTCTGAGGCCCTCAGTCCTTCACACCTGCTACACCAATGCTAGTTCAGCCACTGTCGTCGGGGTCTATATCTCGGGACTACATTTCCCTGAAGCAATTCTGACAACTTTTGATGTTCAGGAAGTAAGAATTTCTAATCAATCCAGTTTTGGTGCTATTCCTTGTTTGTTGGTATGAAATGCTCTATAAACAAAGATATCAGTATGTAAGTTTCTGTAATCTAATCACATCCATGATAAAAGTCTTTTATATGTAACGTTAATGATGCATTTAGAGGCACATAAGCTTTTGCTCACATCTTTGGAGTTATCAGGTTAAATGGTAACAAGCAATGTTTATATTTTTATTTCAGTATTACGATTGGATAATCCTGTAAGTCCTTATGATGTCAGTTACGGGAATTCATCGTATTACAACCCCACGGTCGTAGAAGAGCCTCCATACAACAGTAACAGAGCACATGAGGCAATTGCGATGGACGACATCAGGCCTCGTTAATCCATGGCATGGTCTGACTTGGAAGGACATTATATCCTTATTTCTTTCTGAATATCTTTGGAGACATGTTTGCTTGGAACGTCACATAGAAAAGTAAATTTTGATTCAAGATATCGCAAAAACTTCCTGGAATGAACACAGCCCACAAGTGGCTTTCATTTACAACGCTAAAATATTTTTGAAAAACAAAAGTGTCTATTTGCCAAAGTTTAATATATCAATTGGCTAAAAAGATTAAATAAAAGTCAAAATGGGTAACTTGCTACAAGTTAGAATATGGATAACTGAACACATATGGAACTGAAATTTTACTATACATAAGCTGACTTTTTACTCATTTTATTTTAGAGTTCTTTATATTGCTGATTGCTCAGTAGAAAATGAATGAAGACTGGAGATTTTCTTTAAAATATAACTTTATAGTTGTGCATTTAACTAACTTTACTGTGGAAAATGAAATAGTGTATGACTTCCCTAAAACAATGACAACACACATGGGGTATAAACGGCTGAACAAATTGAAACCACTTTGTCCAAAACAATTAGCTGTTTGAGGTGAGACTACACAGTCAGTTTGAGTAGTCTAAAACACCTCATTATTATGTTTTTACATGAAAGCCAAAGTAAGTTTTGCAGCCTTCCTAAATGGCTTTTAATATTTTTTTTACTACTATAACCAATTTTGGGTTAATTTTATTATTGCTTTGTAAAGGTCACAAACGCTTTTTTATGTCATGAGGTAAAAAATATCCCAATAGTAAACAAGCGAGCATCATGTTATATGTTCCCTTAGTGACTCTGTTCTTGAATGTGTAATGGCATACACATTCTAAAATATGTAAATGAATATACCCATAATGCAGCTGGATACTGTTACATGGGAACAATTCATATTTTGGTTTTTTTTAGTGTGCTTTTAGGTGTGAACTGTTCTTACGTTTTCCTGCATTAAAATGTATGTTTTACTGATCTGGAATCCAGGCTTGTATGAAAATATTTAGGCCAATTGCAGGTATTTCATATACTTTATATTTACGGAAACACAGCCATAATTTAATGCTCAGTATAATTCTAACTGCCATATAAACTTATATTTTTAAACCAACAGGGTGTTCAAGCCTTCTGCTACGTATTTTGCCCCTTTGTCTATAGCAAGTGTAATGGGCGATTTCATAGAAAATAATATAGAGAAAGTAGTATGCCCTCTGAGGTTTAACGCCTTTTATAGGCTCGTACAAGGGTTTCTGTCCCAAGTAAACGGGGAGATGCCAGCGGGAGATAGAGAGGAGGCAACAAATAGGGGTAAAGAGGGAAAGTAGTGGGTGAGGAAGAGGAAATGATTAATACTTTACATTGTTTAGCAGTCTCTAGTGGATACTCCTCCATGTTTTTGGTTTATTCCTGGCACTCATAGAAATGTATTCTGAGTACAAAGTTTAGCACTCCAATAATTCTGAAACAGAACACTCATGTGGAATGAATCTTACTCAGTTTTTACCAGTGACCCTAGGATACCAATGCAATTGTCTCATTTTGCTATTTCAGGGTCCTACTCCTGTTAATTTTGTTGAACTAGATCATCATCATCAACAATTATTTATATAGCGGCAGCAAATTCTTCTTGAGTCAGAGTAATTTTAGAAAATAAGGACTCAGAGTGAGAGATTTTCATCGTCTAAAACCCGATCCATCCAAGTAAAGCCTTGATTGAGGAAACAGACACTGAACAATATAATGAGCAAGTAATTGCGATGGGGTTTTTGTGCTCACATATAACATTATTGTGCCAACTTTTGACATTTGTGCACAATCGTGACAGCACAGTGTGCAAAGATAGTAACCAATGTAACATAAACAGAATTCAGATGGGCAATAGTAAGATCTGGGTCATTATGGCGAAGAGCGCATACAGAATCATAAATGGGAGGCATCATCAGACAGATCCGGCTGTTTGGAGCCCTATTAGACAGCACGTACATCGCGATTGTGGTCATCTGCATTTGCAGCAAGAATCACATTAAATACAGTCGAATTTTGATAATTTTCAGCCATCTTTAGAGGTCGGTGAAGCTCTTACAGACATCTCATTTTCTGTCTAAATCAGCCAAACTGATTGATTGATCACCACATGTAGCCAGCTAAAATACCAATAAATGGGCAAAGTTGGGACAAACACATGTAGACCATCCATAAGTCCATCTCGCATGCCAGAGAATTTTAGGCAAATTGCGATGTAGGATAAAATTGTATTTGTATATGTGTAAACTGTTTTATGTTTATCTTTTATGTTTATCACAACTGCTCTTTGTACATGACAACATTATATCTTGCTGATAAATTGCACAGATGTACAAATATTTATTAAACATATGTATAAATTGGATTTTTCTGCATCTGTTACTTTTTGCATAAACTTATTGTATTGCCCCTCATGGTAGGCTGTGCAGTGGCAGATTCACTCTGCCCATTCTACATGTATTGCTATACCCTCCTGCTCTTATACGCCAGCTAAAATATACACCCCTGGAGAATATAGGTTGGTGTGAGATGGTTCCCAATTTACTCAATTATTTTGCTAAAAAAAAATAATTGCAAAATGGACTCTTTGCAATTTTTCTCTCTTTCCTTCCCAACTTGTGTAAACAAAAAAACATTGGATCCTCAACAATCACCAAACACATTATTAGTGCTATTCTAGCTAATTGAAGCTGTACTCTGTATTAAAAACAGGGAACGCTTGTATCATATAATGCAATACAAGTTAAGCTGACAAACTCATGTCAGTCTTCCCCTTCTGGCTAGAAACCTGTCCATTATACTATATTCAGATCCCTGGTTTCTGTCACACAGGCTGTGTTTTTTTTAAGCTACAACATACTTGCCAACTTTGGCAAGTTTGCCTCCGGGAGATGCAGGTGGGCTTGTGAGGGCGGGGCTCAGTGAATTGCATCCTTTGGCCTCGCCCCCAAAACACACACGACCAGTTCTATCCTATTATGATAGGGGGCGTGGCCATGATGACACGTGATTTGCATCATAAACCCTGCCCCCAACATTTGATTAATTGTGTCCAGAACCCAGGAGATTGCTCTGCTCTACCAGGAGTGTAAGAGGGCTTCCAGAAATTCAGGTGTCTCCCAGACATTCTAGGAGAGTAGGCAACTATGAGCTATAACACTCAGGTATTATGAAGTTTGTGTCATAATACCCCAAAAGACAGACAGGCTTTACGGCTACCAAGCGGTAACTATAACTAGAAAGTAAATTAGACAAGCCACAGTCTTATATGGACCTAAATTAACAATAGGGTAAAAGGCCTGCACATTTTGAAAAGGTGGCTCGCCTCTATAAAAAATGCAGTATCAAACATAATCTTAATCTAGCGTTAAACTAGGTTGTACTAAGCATTTTGTTTTAGAACTGTAACATATATCTTTATTTAAGGATGATACCATCTGATAGGCACATAAACTACATATAAATCCAACAAACAGATGACCTACCCCATTGCAGTGAAGATATATATATTTTCCTACGTGTCATTAAATAATAAATTAACTTAAAAACATTTTTTTTGCACAAAAAGTTTTGCACACTCTCTTAACACCTAGAATAGATAGGCAACATGAAATGCATTTGGCTTTCTCTAAAATGCATACTGTACTATTGTCAGGAATTATTTGGTACCTAATGTTTAATGTACTATTAAAAAACAAACAAATCACATATTCTGTGTTGACTATAATATATATCACTAATGTACCTCCTGTCCTAGGATAGTCAGCCATTAAATGTTATTACAAAATGTTAACATGTCATAAAATACAAATATTGACTTTGCTCTTCCCATTTATTTTTACAATATTTTGTATGCTTTTATGTGGCCAATATCAAATTAATGACAATGAAGAATATAGTCAAAACTGCACTCAGGCAGGAATGGTAACATTTGCTCTGTATTAAATCATAAGTGCTATTTCTGCAGAAACACAATACTAACCACAATACTGTGACATACAGCATGCTCTGAATATAGATAATTCAAATCATTTTGAGCTGACAAAAAAAATTCTAAGAAGAAAAAGCATTCGGCCATATTCCTACAATACCTCACTCATCACCTCCCAACCTACCCTGCTATGTAACACACATCAGTCACATTATAGTATCCACCCCTCTCCACTTACCTCTTGCCAGGCCTCTGATATTCAGAGAGGTAGTGAGGAAGTATGAACACACTTCCTCTCTGAGTATATTTGATTGACATACTAGAATGCCAACCCACGCGCTTGGCATTCTGTGGTACCAATCAACAGCCAGATTTATTAATCTACATTGAAATGGAGTGGTGGTGGGGTTTCTGGGCAACAGGAAACTAAGTACACGCTGGATGTGTAGATGAAACAACAATCTTCCTGAACCCCTCCAGGAGCTGGCTCATTAATCTTTACTGTTGCTAATATGCTTATATGCTTAGATTGGCTACCTCTTGGCCTAGCCCCTTACACTTCAACCTTGCTTACACATGGACATGCAGGAGTTGCCCAGCTGAATACTCTGTGCAGCTGTTAACATTTTTGTGCTCTAGAGGCTTTTCTAACACTATCCTCCTTATTCTTCCTTGTCATTGCAGACTGAACATAATAGGTGCTCTGACTCTAGCCAAATGCACCGAAGAAGAAGAAGAAGAAGAAAAAAAAGAAAAAGAAGAAGGAAAAGAAAAAGAAGAAGAAGAAAAGAAGAAGGAAAAGAAAATGAAGGAGAAGAAAAGAAGAAGGAAAAGAAAATGAAGGAGAAGAAAAGAAGAAGAAGAAACAGAAGAAGATAAAGATAAAAAATATGAAGAAAAAGAAGAAGAATAAACAGAAGAAGATAAAGATAAAGAATATGAAGAAAAAGAAGAATAAAATAAAAAGAAGAAGGAAAAGAAAAAGGAAAAGAAGAAGACAAAAAGAAGAAGAAAAATAAGACAAAAAGAAGAAAGAAAGTAGTGCCACAAACAACCTATCTTTATCCTAATGACAACAAAGCACCAAAATGTATCCAATAACATTCCACAACTCCACACAGCATTATATAGATGTCCTGCATGTAAAAGTATATACATACATTTTTTACACTTTCCTATGGAGACTTTTATTATATAATTAAGCAACAGGAGATAATTGGAGTTTAATTTTCTAAATTGAAATGACTTTGGGATTGTGTGTAATACATTCTCCAATTGGAATATCGGGATTACAAATCATTATCCCAAGACAGACTTATTAGGTTTGGCTCATCATTTTCGATATCAATACTATCATATTGTTCTTGTTGTTTGCTGCTTAGTAGATACAGTACTGCTATGTGGTTTAAATTGTATCTGAGCTTTGTATACTTTCCACACCATCTATTGTTTATTTATATGTAACTATCATTCTAATATATTTTTAATATTTGTATATTTATTATATTAATAACTTAGGAGTTTTTGATTGTTATATTTATTTTATATTTTGCTATTTATCTATTTTACTAATGATTTTACCGAACGCCAATAGCCCGTTACAGTGCTCCTTTTACTAATCGTTGGCTTTACATAAATGTAGCTGTTACTCAAAACTTTTGGCTGCTTTGACTGTGTATCTATTACCTTTAAGCAGAACTGAGACAAGAAGGCGAATGTTGGAAATTATCTCTTATCTACATGTCCTGTTTGACTAAGATAGGGAAGGCAACATGTATTATTGTTAGCTATGATATGATTGCATTCCATGATAGGGTTGAAACAAAAAAATAAGGTCAAGGAAATAGGAGGATTAATACACGCTGCAGAAAGTACATGAGCAGGGTAGGGTGTGCTTCTGTAGCAGATTCACAATCATAATTGAAAACAACAATTCCACAAATAATCTTTCTTCTAGAGATGTTCACTGACCCCTATGTTCTGGTTTTGGTTTTGGTTTTGGATCTGGATTAGCTTCGTGTTTTGGTTTTGGCAAAACCACCCTTGCGTGTTTTGGTTTTGGATCACATATTTTAGCTTTTTTTCCCCCTACATTATTATTAACCTCAATAACACTAATTTCAAGTCATTTGCAGTCACCTCACAGGTTACAATATTATTTTCATACACATTCAAACAAAGACTGCAGATTTAGAAGACCAAGCCTGCCAGACCTATTATTTGTATATCAGCAATGACAATTAGCAATGGAGCAATGGAGCTCTGCTCTTTGTATGTTACCTATATAACACAGTACAGTGTGACTGCAGATTTAGAAGACCAAGCCTGCCAGACCTATTATTTCTATTTCAGCAATGACAATTAGCAATGGAGCTCTCATGAATGTCAATGGAGACTTTGAAGAACACTGCTACCCCTCCTCTTTCTTTTCTACCTATGAGGCTGCCCAATTGCACTAGAGACTGCCAAGAACTGTGCTACCCCTTCTGTGTCCCTCTGTGAAATGGCATTGGATCTCCGTGGAGGGAGGTACTTATAGAATCCAAAGCTCGTGTGATCCGAGATCCGACAACGTAACAATGACGTTTTGCTTAGTTTTCAATTTCGAGGGCACGCAAAAGTACAGAGCCGGATCTGCTAAGCTTGGGTGTGTTCAATTCTCGGGGAACCGAGTCTGAGCATCTCTAATTTCTTCCTACAAATCATTTTATCCTTTTCAAAAGCTCTGTGTTGTCAAACAAAAATGACTGCCAGACACCATCACTCAGCTACATAGACACAGGCTCTCAGCATGTCATGTGATAGCATAAAGGGGGAAGAAGGATGTCACAGTGCAGACAGAGCTCAGAGGAGCATTGTAAGCCTATCTGCTGTCTACATCATGTGCCGTGTGACTGTGGTTGCCATGGTAGTCATCATAAATCATTAATAGCAGCCTGAAGAAAAAAAAAAGGGGGAAAATGGTAAATACCAACATTCGTCTTATAGCCTGCCACAGTGATTTATGTTAAAAAACACACTGAATTTTTCAGGGGATTGCTGTTTTAATATATTGGTAACAATACAAAGCTGTATAATTATAAATTATAATTGGTGAAGAAGAAAAAAAAAGATGTTTTGAAATATTGTTTGTTTGTGTGGTTAGTTGTGTATGAGCATGGGTCTTAAGGACCACTTGCTATACCACCTGTGTACACAATACACAGGTGGTATATTTTCTAATTCATGTTGGCTAAGAAGGGTGCCCATTTTTCTGTGATTGGGCTGGTGATAATTAGTAGTGGCCTCCACTTTCGTTTCATTCACTTAAAGCAATAAGTCTGTTGCTGGTCAGTTTGATTGGACCAGCTCTGATTGCTCAATCCCGCCCTCTGATCTGCCAATGACCATCGCCTCTCTTCCCCCCTGATCACTTTGCCCGCGCTGCCCCCCTCCACTGGAACAAGCTCCCTCCCTCCATCAGAACTTCCCCTAATCTGTCCAGTTTCAAACGGGCTTTAAAAACCCACCTTTTTCTTAAAGCCTTCCAGTCTCCCACTTAACTTCCTACCTTTACTTCTGCCTCTTCCCCTCATTCCCCTTCCCTTATCCTTATCCTCCGTTCCTCCTTCTCTCCCTCTCTCCCTTGTGTCTCTCTCTATCTGTCTACCTCACCCCTTAGATTGTACGCTCCTTTGAGCAGGGTCATCTCTCCTGTCTTCACCACTTTCAACTCTGCTCTCCAGCTACCTAGCCCTCCTCCTCGAGGACCCTCTTCCACCCGTCCCCTCTTGCTCCCTCCTCTTCTTTCTGGGGGTCTCCTTGTCATCCGTGCCCTCCCTCTTGGGCTCCGTCATATGCGGCCCTTCCCCTCTCCCCTCCCCCACCCCTCTAGCTGTGCTTTGAGCTCACTGAAATACTGTGCTTATTGTTTACTGTACTGTTCTGTCTCACCTCGTATTGTGATTTTGCTTGTCCCTCTACGGCGCTACGGACACCTAGTGGCGTCCTATAAATATAAATTAATAATAATAATAATAGTAATAATTGGACACCATGCTGTGGGCCACCCAAAAATTATGGTTCCAGTCCAGAGACTGCTGTGTAATAAACAGGGGGTTCAGCAAACCCCATGTCTGTTACACAGGAACCGTATAGAGGTGGCTTGTTGCCACCTCTTGGGGATCCTTCACTAACTACCACAACCAAAGCAGGATGTTTTGGAATTAGTAGAAATTCCCATTCTTTCTACTAAAAGTGAGTAGGCCAAATTTGGCTAGCACAGGATCTGGCATGGGTTTTTGTGCTGTTATATTGTTGCCCTAGACAGGTGACTTGGTTGCTGCCCTTTGGTGGTCTTCCTTTTTTATTGTATTTTTTATGGTTTATGATTTCTATGCCCTAGGTTGGGCCCCCAATTGACTGGGGGCTAGTTTTTTTTTTAACAAAAAATAATTATTATTTATCTTTTAAAAGCACTGTCTAGCTTTAATGGCTACACAGAGATAACACTGAAGTTTAGCAAAAGACTCGGCCTCACTGGATTTCCTAGGAAATGTCCTTTTCTGATATTTTTTGCCAGAGTTTAATTTTCTACTCATCGCTTGTCTTTGCCACTTATTGCATGGCTTTCAGTTGTTTATTAACCAAGGAAGGTGAATGATAAGCTATAGAACTAATTGCCGCTTTTGATAAGGAGAAACAATTTTCTCTTACTAACCTGCAGTACTGTGGGTTACCAATTATCAGAGGATTCATATTTTTTTCTTTATCACTACAGAGCAATATCAGCTTAAAAAGAGCAGACATTGCTCTGCAGTTCAAACCACTATTTACTTAACCTATATTGACCTCCCTCTGTGTTTCCTGGGACTTCATTGTATATAGAAGAGTCTGTCTGTTTAATAAGAACACAGGAAAACAGGGATTCAGATTGGATCCTTGAATCCTAAGAATCCGCTTGAACTTAAATCTTGCTAAAAACCCTTAGGCTGGGTACACACTGGAGCATTTTCTTCCAATAATCGGGCAAATCAGCCGACATACGACCATTCGGTCGGAAGCCAGGTTAGTGTGTATAGTGACACAATGGTCGAAAGTCGTTCAAAAGTGTCGATTGTCGGCTCATTTGGTTGGTCGTACTGTTTATTATTTTCCGACCAATCACCTAACAATCATGTAGTGTGTATGCACTCATGCTCACAATCCCTATAGAGTTTACAGAGTCGGGCTCTTTTCAGCCGATGCTAGCAATGAATGTCCCGGTGAATAAATGTGGAGAGTGCTGTAGAAGGAATAATTAATTTGTTCGTTCTGAGACAGAATGTTTAGTTTCAGAGTCATAAGCAAAATTTGTTAGGAAATGGGGATAGCTATAACAAAGCGTTTTAATCAGTGTAACAATGTGACAATAATTAATGAATGAATATTGTGCATTCTCTGAAGACTAGAGGACCAGATAAAGTACCAGATGAAGAGCACAGATCTGAAAGTAAATCATATCAGTGTGTAATGCATGAATCATCAGACTGATCGAATCTTCAGTCGTAGGTACAATCGCTTGAGATAACAAGTCGGTCGGAAAATTCTTCAGTGTGTACCTAGTCTTAGGATTTGGGCAAATGACAAATTAAGTCTGTATTCTGCACATCTCAGTATGGTACATTTCAGAAATTTTTGTATAGTACATTAGCAGCAAAGCATCAGTTTGCAAAGAGCCCATTGCAGCTTCCCCTATGTCCACCTAATATGTTATGACATCATGCAAAAAGTAGATGGTCAATGTTAATGACACACAGTAGAGGGCAGCCATGACAACAGCACCCTACAGGTTATTTATGAACTACAAATGTTCAATGTAAATGCTGCTTGAGCACTATACATCCAGGACTCTGTTGGGTATCTGATGGTTGTGATAATGGTGGCTCCCCAAGGCCACTGCCAAATCTGAGCCATTTTGGGGTTGGAGGAAAGCTCTCAGACCAATAAGGTCCTATTGGGCCATTCAGCTACACCACCACTAGGCAGTGCAAGCAGCACCAGCTTTTTCTGAAGCTGCACCAAAGTTTTTCCCGAAGCAAGTAGCAACCAGACCCTTCATAGCAAGGGCACCTAGTTTTAAGAAGGTGTGCCAACATCTGCTGGGTGAAAACCAGGCACTGACCAATGCTATTGATCTGTTGAACTCCTTCCAAGTGTAGATAAAGCACACGTGTGTGCCCATCTATGCAATGAAGTGCAGAAATAAGGTTACCTTTTGTGGGATGTGATTATTTAAATGAGATCAATGGTAAGAGAAAAAACATTTTAAAAAAAGTTCCCAGGTTTGCGTGAGGGCACGCAGACTTTTCTTTCCTGCAAAAAACTTGAATTATGGAAAGACGTGAGTGTTGGAACAAGGCCCTTGAGATCAGGTTTCATCCTTATACCTCTAGTGGCACATCTGAACGGAAGCAAATCTCTAGGCACAGGTAAACCAATGTAATAAAACGCTGCAAACAGTAACACAAGTTGTAAAGACAGTCTCAATATCTTCTCTCTCTAATTTAAGCCATAAAGAAGTATAAACCGAGCAGTATTTTAAAGAAAAACTGAAAAGTGGACCTAGAGTGATAATAAGCTGAACTTTGTAGTGACATTTTACGGTTTCCAGAATATACATTTCCCAAAACATCCATCATCCCACAAATGTACAAACAGATTGACTTTCCAAAATACGATATACAATATATTATGTATATTGACTTCTATCTTGAGATATGATTGGCGGACAAATAAGCACACTTGTGTACCTAAAGAAGCATGGTGGATCCACAGATTTTGCGATTTGTAAATGAGCCTTAATGTCTCATATGATTAAATATTCCACTGCTGTTCTATACATATTGTGTTAAATGTAACATACATATAATACAATTTACACTTACCCCATATTGCCATAAAAATAGCAAAGAACACTGTGCCCCCGTTGTCAAATAAGTGTGTGACCTGAGAACAGAAACAGAAATGTCACCACCTAATTAGTATGTCCTGTGGTAATATATTTCTTCATTGAAAGTTGTGACAGGTCCACTTAAATTATGTAATTTAATTTCACAGTAGTGATCTGTTCTTGTAGGTGTAATACTTTCTACATACTGTACTTTCCTCCTCTGTACTAATGTTCTATTTAAGTGAGACTTGAAAATAACATTTCTGAGAGGTATAATTTGCTCTAAGCATTTCATCAGAAGTTTAGGAGAACACAACAGGCATCTATTGGCAGTCAATTAATTCCCAGAGTTTCTTACCCTATCAACCAAGGATAGCCAAGATTGTCAAAAAGCATCCCAATTGTTGACTAAAAAGCTGTACAAATGAAATTCTCACAAAAACATTTTGATACTTACTGGAATATCACATACTTGCCAACTCTCCTGGAATGTCCGGGAGACTCCCGCATTTTGCGAGAGTCCTGGGTGAGTGTGGCAATCTCCTGAATTCTGACCACTTCACTAGAAAGTGCCCCACTTCCTAGTGAAGTGGGCAGAATTAGCTCCCAAACGACGTGATTCCCGCTCCAAAATGACGTGATTCCGCCCGCCCCGCCCCCCTCACGCCCACCTCCACTGGCTGGCTCCCGGAAGAGAGCCGAAGAAAGTAGGTAAGTATGGAATATCATTGAACATAACAAGCATGTACTGTATTATGTTAGCACAGTTACAGTATACAAACCACAAATGCAAACTAGACACTTGGCTAGAGCAAACTTATTCAAGGGAAGCATAGAAGAGCAAGAGAATATGTGGTGTACAGTCAGGGTGTATTTACCTACAATGATGCTGGATAGAGGGGTATGAGCATATGTGGTGTACAGCCAGGGTGTATTTACACACAATGATGCTGGAAAGAGGGGTATGAGCGTATGTGGTGTACAGACAGGGTGTATTTACACACAATGATGTTGGATAGAGGGGTATGAGCATATGTGGTGTACAGTCAGGGTGTATTTACCTACAATGATGCTGGATAGAGGGGTATGAGCATATGTGGTGTACAGTCAGGGTGTATTTACACACAATGATGTTGGATAGAGGGGCATGAGCATATGTGGTGTACAGTCAGGGTGTATTTACACACAATGATGTTGGATAGAGGGGCATGAGCATATGTGGTATACAGTCAGGGTGCATTTACACACAATGATGCTGGATAGAGGGGTATGAGCATATGTGGTATACAGTCAGGGTGTATTTACCTACAATGATGCTGGATAGAGGGGTATGAGCATATGTGGTGTACAGTCAGGTTGTATTCACCTACAATGATGCTGGATAGAGGGGTATGAGCATATGTGGTGTACAGTCAGGGTGTATTTACCTACAATGATGTTGGATAGAGGGGTATAAGCGTATGTGGTGTACAGTCAGGGTGTATTTACACACAATGATGCTGGATAGAGGGGTATGAGCATATGTGGTGTACAGTCAGGGTGTATTTACACACAATGATGCTGAAAAGAGGGGCATGAGCATATGTGGTGTACAGTCAGGGAGTATTTACACACAATGATGCTGGATAGAGGGGTATGAGCATATGTGGTGTACAGACAGAGTGTATTTACCCACAATGCTGCTGGATAGAGGGGTATGAGCATATGTGGTGTACAGTCAGGGTGTATTTACACACAATGATGCTGGATAGAGGGGTATGAGCATATGTGGTGTATAGTCAGGGTGTATTTACCCACAATGCTGCTTTATGAGGGGCATGAGCATATGTGCTGTACAGTTAGGCTGTATTTACCCACAATAATGCTGGATAGAGGGCCATGAGTATATGTGGTGTACAATCAGGGTGTATTTATCCACAATGATGCTGGATAGAGGGCCATGACTACATGTGGTGTACAGCATCACATGCCAATCACGTAAATTATCTATTAAAATAATAATATCTATTCTTCTCTTTTCTCCTTTTTTTTGTAAATTGTAAGTTTTGTAGGTCATACCTTAAGTCATTTTTTAACATGTATATTCATACCACTGACTGTTTAGTAGTGAAATAGGAATTCTTTTAATAGACGTTAATTATGACCATAATTATCCATTTAATAGCTGCACAGTTTCATTAATATCACAAATTCCACTACTTCCTCATGAATGACTAACAGGAAAGCCTGCCTTGGTGATGTACAGTAATGCTTAGAATTCATATTGTTTTAGTATTAGACCTCATTCACCAAGGCAGTTTAACATTTTGCATTAGGTATATTTGGCCCCTGTGATGGTACAGACAAAGTACACACACGATTGTTCATAGTGAAGCCTAGATTGATTACAAAGGATAGCAGTGCACGATGTGCTAATGGTCTATCCAGTGTTCACTATAAACAGTCTAGTGTATAGTGGCTGCTTTACTCATAGAGATAAATGATCTGCACCTATGGATGGTCACCATGCAAAAACAGCCCTTGAGCTAACCCACACTAATATATTAGCACTAGTTCACTATATCTACCTCTATATGTATAGAATAAAGTATAAATAAACTATTCAGAGCAATAAGAGGCTCTGTCCTGTTCTACTGAACATGCATGGAGGATCTACACTTGCATGGAACTGGAGTTGATTCTGAGCTTTTAGTTCCACTGCTACTTAAGAAAAAAAAAAAAGGGTAAATAAAAGCTTTACAAAAATAAAATAAGAATATTTTATACATAAAAACATAATGGCAAATTGAATCTATACATTCAATTTTATCTACCATATTTTTATTCTGGGGGTGGGATATAAACCATTTATCTTCATATTAGCAGAACAATATGGATACTAGGAAAACTCAAGGGTGGTATCACCTACCCTGTTGGAGCGGTGATGTTGAAGGACTAAGCTAAATGCATAGCTGCAGGCAATTATACCAATCATTATCTAATTAATACATAGGGTGCATCATAGTAAATAGTCCCAGCCATAGCCAGATAGAATAGCATGCAAAATCATTTTGAATAACTTTTGCTCTATCTATATATTTTTGGAGAGTACAATGTGCATGACTATGTAAATTTGGGCACTAGCAATGTCGCATTGAAACAAGGCTTTAAGACTGTACTCCAGTAGAAAACAGGGGCGAACGCAGGATTTCTAGAGAGTGGTTTTCATGTCATGTCGCCAATGGGCATGACCAGTATGCATGGGGGAGTGTTTATAATTTTAGACAGTGCTGGGCTGCTCTCCAACTCTTCTTATCCCCATCATATACACAGGCAATTCCTATCCCCATCATATACACGGGGCAAGCCATTTCAAGCATACAGAGCCCCACACTGGGAAGGGGGTTTTTCAGGAACCAGAAACTCCCCGGGTGCGCCCCTGGAGACATAACCATAGAACCTATATTTCAAAAACAAGGACTGTGAGTGTGAATATTCATTAGCCTTCTTTATATAACAATGGAAGGAGATGGATATTACCTTTGCATATATGCAGCTCTCATTCAGCCTCTGCAGTGTGCAGTTCTTCTCACACATTGGACACATGATTGTGTCATTCGCCTCACAGATCTCTTTACTTCCATAAGAAATAAACATATAAAAACATTCATTATAAATCCCAATCTCAAAACCGCACATAGCTTATATACTAGATTATTAATAATTAATCATCTTGTTTATAGCCACATGATCAAAGTAAAAAAAGTAGAAGGCATTTGATCTTCACTGGACGCACACCACAAAAATGCATATATTGCATTGAAAATTACACTGAACTAAGACATAAACATACGCCTGACCTACAGTACATAGCACTAAACAACAGACACACAATGCAATGAATGCACACACATACATGACAATCTATGTTTCATTTTATGCTATACATTCACACAGCCAAATCACTTGCTAGCAGATTGTACACACGTGATTATAATCACACAAATCATGAAGACCATTGGTAGGTAACAGCTGGCTATGTTTATGGCCATAGTAAACACATTTTTTTTAAAAAAGTAGAGTGTTGCCTATAGCAACCAATCAGATTCTAGTTATCATTTGTTTAGTACATTCTACAAAATGACAGCTAGAATCTGATTGGTTGCTATAGGCAACATCTCCACTTTTTCAAAATCGCAGTTTAGTAAATATACCCCTAAGGGGTATGACAGCATTGATGAGGACTTTCTTTCTGGCCAGGTGTCTCTCATACCGAAACATCATTGCTGTTTTGAGGATTAGCTTGCGGATTAGCTTCACTTTTATTTACTTAATGTATGGGCATTTAGAATTCTGATTTCATGGTTTTTTTATGATTATTAATGCTTTTGTAATTTTTATTGTCAGCCTTATTCATTTGATCAAAAATTGATTTGGTACACATACACCTATCTATTTGGATATCTATAAAGAACATGTTACACTATATTACTCTCTTTGGAGTTCTAGTTCTCTACTTGGATCCATTATCCGAACATGGAAAATTGAAGAAGAAGAGTCTTTTCTCCTTGTTCATGCATCAGATATGCTATTAAGAATTTGTCTTTTGATACGTCGTTACCTATCACATTTTATGCATCACTATTGGTATTAAGTCATTGTACACTCTGCGTGGCTCTTCTGTTTTATGTTTTATATGTTTGGCATTGCACTTGCAAACAGGTGCTTAAGGACAAGAAGCAGACTTGTGATACTTGGCAATTGTCACCTAGTGCCGTTATTGATGTTATAGACTCTCCGCCACTCTCTTTCTGTTAATAACATTTCCCTTTTCTCTGTCCCTCAAGACCGTTGTCTAGGGGTCATCCTTGACTCACATTCAGTCCCTCTGAAAATCTTGCCACCTCCACCTCCGGAATATATCCAGGATCTGGCCCTTTCTTACTGTGGAAGCCACCAAAACTCTAATTTTCTCAATTATAATCTTTCGCCTTGACTACTGTAACATCCTTCTCTCTGGCCTAGCAGTCTCCTACCAGAGCCCTCCTTAATCTATCCTGAATACTGCTGCACACATTATTTTTCTCTCCTGCCACGCTATCCTTAAACAGTCACTACAAGGACTTCCTGTGGAATATAGAATTAAATTTAAACTCCTCACCCTCAACTACAAAGTTCTTAACCAATCCTCCACACACTACATCTACAGCCTAATATATCTACCTACACTCCTTCCTTTCCCCTCTGCTTTGCCAAACACTGCTGCCTCACGACCACACTGATTACCTTTTCCCTCTCCCACTTCCAGGACTTCGCCCGGGCTGCTCCCCACCTGTGAAATGATCTCCCACACCCGATCAGATTAACCACTACTCTCCACTATACACCTACAGCAAATGGCATCATTCTCCTATGCAGCAAATTACCACCCTATATATTAATAATACTAAGTAAGCTTTAAATGAACACTTCTTAAAAAGTCAGGACAAAATCAAATTTATCCATAGTACAGTATATTTTTTGTGCTTTGTTTAAAAAAAACAAAAAAACAGACATTTATTCCAGTGCTTTTATTTACAATAAATCATTGTATTTCACCAAATGTCTTGTGCCATAAAGTCGGTTGTAAACAATGCTATGCATCCCTTCCATTGATACCTCTGTCACTCATATCCTTTTACCAGTTCTCGACTTTGTGGTTGCAGGGAACATAGAAGATACAAGGCACAATAGAGTCTATTACATGTACCGTGACATACAGTGTATTTGAGCGAGAGGCAGGGACAGACCTCACCTTACTTGACTGGAGTCCATGGTAAACAATCCATAAAGAAAAACAAACAATCCGACAAGTGCGGCAGGGATCAGCATGCCCGTGTACCAACCCAACCATGCAAAGTACAAGCCGATCTTCTCACCAAAGTACCTCCTGTGAAATGAATAACCTGCATTGTTATAAGGGGCAAAAATGTTAGGGGGAAGTCAGAAAAGCTTCTTAGGGGCAGAGTCAATTAACCGCAAGGTGCCACCGGACATCACCTCCATAGAAAACATAGAGGTAATGGACCTGATTCATTAAGGAAAGAAGGGCAAAAAAAGGAATAAATGTTATCCTGGACAAACCATGTTACAATACAAGGGGTGCAAACTACTTTAATATTTTGCACAGAAGGAGAACTTGTTGCCTTTTCATGTAGCACACAAAAACTTGATAGATTTATTTTTACACTGAAATTAAAGTTGATCTAGGACATGCTCTACCCCAACTATTAATATGCCATCACATTTTAAATGTACCTCCCCCTCCAATGCAACATAGTTTTTTCCAGGTGCAAAGTTACTCCTTTATTATGCTTTGCTCTCCTTAATGACTCAGGCCCATAGTGTCTCTCCATGGACTGTTCCGGGGGACACATTTACGGCACCTCACGCTGAATTGAAGTTGCCACATAGAATGCCTCCCAAAATGCAAACTCTCCACTAGTCGAAGTTTATTAGAACATCCCGCTAAACAAAATATAATTTTTGCAAACATGCGCGTTACCGCACCATTCAACAAAGGAAACCCTGGTCCACCCAACCCCTTCCATAAGACGATGTAAACCTTTGCTTGAACTACTAAACCATGTTCATGCCCAAACAAATGGATTCAAGAGCAATTTATCAATATTTGATCTGCACCTCCTCACTTTTCCACTCTTGTATATGCTCTTTAGTGAGTTATATTTTCAAAAACGGATAACAGAGATATACTGTAAAGTTACTGTCATGACTTCAAGGTACCTCTATTTGTGTCCTTATAGTTGTGCTTCTCATGCACTGATAGAGGGGGAAGCGAGTATTAACAGAGCTCTTACTAAACTATCACCCCTCGCATCCTCCTTAATCAGTACATTAAAAGTCTGGTGATGACAGACAAGAGGGGAGGAAGGAAGTCAGCCAGAATGCTGGTGAAAACCAAAAACAAAGTCATACCGCCGGCGTTCACCTCAGCCGAAAAGTCACCGTCTTCCAGACAAAAGTAATCATAAGATTAGATTTTTAACTTGTTAATTTCCAAATAATTTAGTTTAATTGTAATTGTTGCACTGACATGTCTCTATTTATGTACATAAATGTGTGTCATTGTATAGTTTCTATATTAAGTTTTGAGCTATAAATAAAACATGGACATACCTGATTAAATCCAGAGGTTGATACTTATACCACATTCCCCAGCGAGCCCACCGCTCATACAATAAGTGCCTGTGGTTCTGGGCTCCATGGGTTTTGATTGGGTGTCTGCTCTTGTAGCTCCCCTGGAAAACAGAATTAGAAAACATATTTTATTCTTCGGGCCTCAATACACCTAATCCTAATCATTGAATTTTCAATGTAAACCACCATGAGAGCCAATGGCAGAATTACTAGCTGTGGGGTAACTACAGGGAAGCAGGTGGAAATTAATTTCCTGTAAGAGATTACTTGCGATGGTGGGAAAACATGTACTTGTCACCTACACATGGTCATGTCACCTACACAATGTGGAGGCAGCCATTTTGTCATCTGACAGCATGTTCATAAGATTGCAACTTGACAAATCACTAGAAAAAATTTACATCACAGAGGCATGAGGCATATATAACATTTCCTTTTATCTGTCCAATACTTTTTTGCTTCTGTTTTAGTTGGTTTACACATACTTGCCAACTGTAAAAACCTTCCACTCAGGAGGGCAAGTCATGTGGCAAGTGCAAGGGTGGGGGTAGAGGGGTATGGTGCCACAAATCGCAAAATGTGGGCCTCTCCTCTGCATAGTGAACTTTTGCGATGGTGTCACAGCCAAAATGACCCAATTTGCAGTAATTTGCGTCAGTGAGGGTCTCAGGGGGAACTACCTGAAATCCGTGAGTGCAGGCAAGTATTTGTTGACATTATCTGAAAATGACTTTACACCATTGTGGTAATCGACAAGTATGTCTAGATAGATCTTGCTGAGGTTCTTAATAATTAGGATTATGTGTATAATAATTTTAATGCTTTTTAAAATAGTAAAATATCATATGTGGTAAATAGTGAATTGAAAAAGTGAAAAGTCATAAATTTAAATAGCTTTTTTTAATACTAAAGTCTTATAGGAAAGTAGCAGGGACGATTCATCCAGATTTATTCATATGGGAGGCTTAAATTAGGAGGATAAATCAACCATTTATTATTAGCAGAACATTGCGCCTCTGCGGAATAGCCTGTTCTACCGCAGCATTTTATTTTCGTGAAAATTTGCAGAAAATTTGCTCATGTCTTTTTGTAGCTACTCATACGTTTATACTGAGATGAAAAATATATTTTGTGAGTCAATAATACACAACATGAACACTTTTATAAAATAATATAAAATTTAAATATAAATGTTTTTAATTATGTAGTCACCTATTATTAGTGTTTGCTAATATAACTTTTGTATTAATTTCAGGAACTTAGTTGTCTCACTCTTATATCATACTTACCTACTCCCGGAAACTTGTTTCCGGGAGAGGGGGCGTGAATTACGAAAACTTAATTTGCATCGCGGGGGGGGGGGGGTCAAAAATGACACGATTGGCCTCGTCCCGCCCCCTCCCACCCTCCAAAATGGCGTGATTCACCGAGAATCGCGTCAAATGACGCGATTCTCGGTGAGATTGGGATGCGGGAGAAATGCCAGCTTACCTGGGAGCCCGAGAGACTGACCCGAATTTTGGGAGTCTCCCGGACTTTCCGGGAGAGTTGGCATGTATGTCTTATATGATCATGGAACACCTTAGAGCAGTGTTGGCTAACCTGTGACACTTCAGGTCTACTACAAGTCCCAGCATGCTTTGCCAATATATAGCAGCTTATTGCTGGATGGGTATGCTGGGACTTGTAGTTTCACAACACCTGGAGTGTCACAGGTTAGCCAACACTGCCTTAGAGATACCCCAGGATTTATATGAAGATGAGTTTGGAGATATCTGTTTATCTGAAATTTAGCTTATATGGGTAGAAAAGATAAACACTGAAAATTAAATTTGAAACGTTTCTTTTTAAATGCCCAATAACTAAAAGGATTTTGTTTCTCCTGTGATTGTTTTTTCAATGGTTCACAAAGCACAAGTCAAAAGGAGCAAGTATTTGATACAATTTCAGTTATTTAGTTAATCTAGTTTCTATTATGATTTTATGTACATAAATATGTGTCATTGTGTAGTTTCTATATTAAGTTTTCCGTTAAAAAGGTTATATACAATCTAGCATTAAAATTCGGAATTAACTATGCATATTTAATTCAAGTTAAGCGCATTAAAATAGCTCTAAAAATAAAAGCATGCTTGGCTTGAAAATGATAGCAATTTCTCTTTTGTTACAGATGCATGTTAAAAAACCCTATCACATTTGTAAATAAGTCTAATAGTATATGAAATGCATATTAAACACATAAATAAACATAATGCATTTATATGCATTTTTAATTACATGTTAATGTAGTAAAAATGCACTGCAGACACTACTGTGTACATAGCCTAAATTAGACAATTACTTCAAATTGCATATAAAAATATGTCCATACAGTAGGTTTGTATAAAAACAAGTCATATATTAAAAGCAGTGATTATATTTGCAGTACAATAGGTGAAAATGCTTATAAATAAAGTATAATATAAATTTATTGCTTGAAAACAAGACGCGATTAAAAAATCAACAATAGCTGAAAAATCAATGTTTAATAGCATTATTGAACAGACCATGCTCATAAAACACAATAATGATACTCTGGAATGATGCAGTTTGATAGTCCTTGTTACTGTTTCAAATATTTCAGTTTTAAGAAAGTCTTAAACAATAACATGTCCAAATGCTACTTTTATTAATTTGAGCAAACTGCTGTTTGATCTCCCGAAACTTGGGAGCACTGGGGTCATGAGTTCAATTATCTGTGAGGAGTTTGTATGTTCTCCCCATGTTTGCGTTGGTTTCCTCCGGGTGCTCCGGTTTCCTCCCATACTCCAGAAAACATACTGGTAGGTTAATTGGCTGCTTACAAATTGACCCTAAACTGTGTGTCTGTCTGTCTGTGTGTCTGTGTGTCTGTGTGTGTGTGTGTGTGTGTGTGTGAGGGAATTTAGACTGTAAGCTCCAATGGGGCAGGGACTGATGTGAGTGAGTTCTCTGTACAGCGCTGCGGAATTAGTGGCGCTATATAAATAAATGGTGATGATGATGACCATCATTTGTCTAATTTATCTGCATACTTCATCTCTTCAACACCAAATACAATAATTTTAATCTCTGACAATTGATACTTTTGCTGCAGTATATCTATTAATAGTTAGGTTTTCCTTTATGATAGTTTCAAGTAAATAAAACAGAATACTACAAAACCAATAAGATGTCCTTGGATCTTGTTTTGTGGAAATTGTGCATCTTTAAGCTGTCCTGTCAGTGCTGCCTTGTTATGATGTATGCACCCACGTTTTTGAGTTAAAATCAAGAGGCAAACTGCAGTCATAACAGCCTGCCAGCCATAAAAAGCAAACAATTCAAACAATTACAGTATTTCCCCCTTTAAAATTACCAAATGTATTGAAAGTAACAGGAGCAGAAGAATGAGTAGAATAAGTTCATTTGGATCCCATTCCTAACACATTTTTAATTTAAAGGGTTTGTTAGTATAGGATATTTCTGCCAAGTACATTGTAAAATTATCGGGAAATTCATTTAGATACCATTTAGATACACTAGGAACTAATGTGGACGTCCAATGCTGTTTTAGCCACATTTAGGTAAAATGTGAAATTATTGTTTTCCTACACTTAGATGGGAGACGCTGAAATTGTGGAGTAATATCAGTCAGGGGTCTCTGGATTTGGACATTTAAAAAGTGCATTAATGTTTTTTTATTATGGGGCCTGACAACAGTCAACATCTCAAACAACATATCTGTTTCTAATTGGAAATATAATGTATAAACTTTCTGGGGTCTTGTACCATGTGATCAGAGGTTTGTTATTGCCTTTTGGAGATTAACTACTGAATTTAGAAGTGAACTCCATAATATTCAATATGTTTCTTAGCAAACTTGTACCAAGTTCTCGCATTTTATCAGAAAGTAGGTAGAGGAGCATCATAGGAGATAAATAAGCATGCATGCAAGATAGGGGAGGAAGGGGAACATATATGCTCAAATTAGTTAATTCATTATATTTGTTCCAAATGTCACCTTTCTAAATAACTTTTTATTTGCAATGTGATAAGGACCACATGTAAGGGGGTTCAAGGACACTATTATTAGAGAAAGCTAACTTCTGTATTGGTATTTGAGAGGCATGTTCTGGCATCTGTAGCTGATGGGGAGTGCTGGTCCTCTATTGCCATTTGGCAGCTCTTGGGGTACCTCTTGGTAAGTTAGCTCTCAATTTAAAAATGCATGAATGTGTGACCCAGTATATAGGGACTTTCACTGTTCATAGCTTGGACCACCCTATTAGCAGAAGTGCCGTGAAGTGGCGGGTGGCTTATCATGCATTTGCAAATGTGTCTAACTGAGAAGTCTGCAGTTTTATGTACAACTAGAATAGCAGCTCTTTTACCGGCTCACAATAGTGTTGCTGGAGGATTTTTCTCTGTATTTGTTCCTTTCAGGATAACCCCACCCTTTTAAGCACCTGCTGTGAACCTATAAAGTGATCGAGCAACTTCCATTTCTGTATTAAGAAAGATAACTTTGTCAGATAGTAAAACATATTTTCTTTCTGTTCCAAGTGGACTTTATATGGAAGAATGTATTTCAACTAAGTATTTTAGCATACAAATTGAAAAGGTGATATTAATAAGGAGTCATCCTAAGTGGAAGTATTATAGACATTGAAGTGATGTTTTCACTTTTTCCACAATGCACAATTCCAGACGGAGATAAAGCCCCACAAAAGTGGAAATTGATTTTCCAAGGGTAGGTCCAAAAACATGAGTGTGTGTTTGCACAGTATGTGTAGATGAACGTTTGCTTTTGTGTGAAAATGAGAGTTCTGCGTGCACTCCTCTTTTATTTAACTTTATTGTGTCGTAGAAGTTAGCCGATACATTTATGTCGGCACTCTGAAGAATATTATTATCATTATTATTATTATTATTATTATTGATTTGTAAAGCACCACAGTGCTCCACAGCACCAGATAGTGGGGTAAAGAGGACATACCTCACTCGAGATATTTAGTAAACTTATTTAGAAAGTTTTAAGCCTCCACTATTACTTTGCCTTGTTATATAAAGCTTGTATGTATAATCTTACCTCATGTGGTGGAAATGCAGCTTCATATGTTCCATTGCTAAGCAATCTGTTTATGCCTGAGGAGAGACAAACATATTAAATGCGTCTTAAATATTTTTAATAAAGTTTCAGAATTCTTGCAATTTTTTTACTTTCTTTTTCCCAGCTTTGATCTGACATAGAAATGTGTCTGAAGCTCGCTCCTAATCTGCATGTACGCAGTACAAAGACCCCAACTGTTTATAATAAATATTAAATAACTGTTCTGAAACTGCTGTCCTTACTTATAACATACTGTTATTTGTGCTTGCTCGACTACCATAGCAATGAACAAACCCTTTGTGGTAGATTTAGTTGGAGATGTTACCCATTACAATCAATCAAATTATAGCTGTCATTTTCTAGAACATACTAGGTAAATAATAGCTAGAATCTGATTGGTTGGTCTGGGTAACACCTAATTTTTCCTTTTTTGGAAGCTTTAATAAATCTACCCATTGTCTTAAACAATGCGATGCCTTTTTGTGAATAGATACAACTTTTACTATAACCCCAGACAAATAAACACAAAACAAAAAACAATACTTTCCTAAAATATACTGATGTTTATGATGGCCCTCATCTTGATTAAAATGTAATTCTATCATACAACCTTTATAGTGATCTCAAGAATGTAATAGTCCTGTTTACTGTAATATGTTTTATGGACAATTACCTATCTATTTTTAAAGTACTGATTATACACCCATCAACAACAACATTGAAGCCACTGAGAAGTAAAGTGAATAACATAGATTATCTTGCTACAATGGCACCTGTCAAGGGGTGGGATATATTAGGCCGCAAGTGAACAGTCAGTTCTTGAAGTTGAATGACATGGACAAGCGCAAGGGTCCGAGCGACTTTGACAAGGGACAAATTGTGATGGTTAGACGACTTGGTCAGAATACCTCTAAAACGGGCGGTCTTGTGGGGTGTTCCCGGTATGCACTGGTTAGTACCTACCAAAGTGGCCCAAGGAAGGACAACCGGTGACAGGGTCATGGGCGCCCAAAGCATATTGATAAGAATAGGGAGCGGAGGCTAGCCCCTCTGGTTCAATCAGACAGAAGAGCTACTGTAGCACAAATTGCTGAAAAAGTTAATGCTGGCTAGGAATCTTTTACATTGTTTGGATGGCCAAGTGTATGTGCATCATCTATCTGGTTAAGATATGGCACCATGATGCACTATGGAAGACAGTGTGTTGTTCTGGGCAAAGTTCTGCTGAAAAACCTTGGGTGCTGACATTCATGTGAATGTTGATGCATTGTTGCAGAACAAGTACACCCCTTAATGGCAATGGTATACTCTGATGGCTGTGGCCTCTTCCAGCAGGATAATGCGCCCTGCCACTCTGCAAAATTGTTCAGGAATGATTTGAGGAACATGACATAGAGTTCAAGGTGCTGACTGGGCCTCCAAATTCCCCAGATCTCAATCCAATTGAGCATCTGTGGGATGTGCTGGAAAAACAAGTCTAAGCCATGGAGGCCCCACGTCACAACTTACAGGACTGAAAGGATCTACTGCTAAAGTCCATGCCTCAATGGGCCAGAGCTGTTTTGGTGGCACGAGGAGGACCTACACAATATTAGACACGTTGTTTTAAAGTTGTGGCTGATTGGTGTATAGTAAATCTTTGCTTTAATTTTAACTAGAATATGATTAATTAACAACCCTACCTTTCCTTTGCATTAGTTTTTATGAATGCCCCACAATATACACAATCCAAATGTTTTAAAATCCTACATGTAAAGAACAATTTAAACCTGTCAATATTCTCTTTTGCTATTTGTAAATAAAAATATTCATTTATCTTAGTAGGCAAGGTATGACTATCATGTACAACACCTATATGTGATTCAGAAAATTGTTCCGAAAATAATTGTACTGTTAATATTAAAGTATATCTCATCGTCATGTCAACTCTTGAGAGAGATACAGTAAAACATTTATGAAAACTGGTGCACTGTGGTGCTGTAACCCACAACAACTACTACAACTATAATGAAGAAAAAAACAGATATGGAGCAATATTGATGCCCTATGAAACAGTAAATACTTTAGAAAATAGCTGTTGCTACTATCTGTAATCCTAGTTTTTCCACTAGTGTTACAAAACCCTCTTTTAATCCACTTTAGTTTAAAAAGTATAGGTAATAAAATATTTAATATAATATTTCTGTACTACTATACATGTCAATTGCTTAGTCATTAAAATCGCTATTAACTTAGTACAAGAGAGTCCCATTTTAGACAAACGCAATTAAATAGTGACAGGGTTGCATTCGTGTTTGCACTTACCTGAAGGAGTTAACATGGGGGTTTAGAACTGGCCAATGATGCTGAGGGGAGGGCCTTGGGGCATGGTAGAGGTGATGCATGTCCTGGTATGAGTCACTCGACTGGGATAATCCCGCCCACCCACACCAATTTTTAAGTGGTTTTAGAGTTTAATGGTTTTTGGCATTAAGACGGTTAGGTAAGATTACATTTTGCTGGGGGAGGAAGGCACTGCGATCAGCAGCTGATATATATGGCTCTATCGTGATTGGTCGCAGGTATCTGTCCCCTTACAAGGCAATCGGTTACTCTTGTCCCTTCCATGGGGAGGGGCCTCGCTCGGCTCAGTGACGGAGGGGGAGTGAGTAGTGAGGTGTGTGCAGTTTACTCTGATGCCAGGTTAGGGCCGGCCAAGCAGTGGGGTTATGAGAGAAGTGGGTGGACTTAAGGCTTTATTGCCATGTCCACGCTTGGTTGGGTATCGCTGGAGCTGATCTTCAGTGCCCTTTCTCCGCCACCAGGTTTAATTAGGGTATAATAATAAAATATTTTTAGTGCCACGTTACTCAAGTCTCCGTGTCTTTATTTTATATAAGTTGGTTATGTTATTTAAGGTATTGTGTAGAACGAAGGGCATACACAGTGAACTAATTAAACATGTGAATAAAAATAAAGTTTAAAAATAGAGAATTTGAATTCATAATTTTATTACTAACATATTTTAGAAATGTGTAGGCATACCATAGAAATCCAAATTACTACAGTCTATCAAAATGTAAAAATCTATCACATTCTTCATTTCTTATTTATTTACTTGTAAACTAATCACTCCCACGTTAATAGCTGAAGAACTTTGCAACATAAGCAGTGCAAGTATATATAGAATGCTGATTAGTTTGCTAATGGCTAATTGGATTCTGATTGGTTGTCAGGATAGCCTGTTTAATGTTCTGTACACACTTGCACTAATCAGGGGAAACCTTCAAACGTTATCTAGGAGTGTTGAACCCAGTACAACTTGCCATTACTGACAGATGCAGGGCTGAGTACAATGGGAACTGCAGGGGTCCCAACCAAGATCCCTTGATTACTGTAGGTGGGCCAAAGGAGGTTCGCTATAAACATATATAGCGAATATATAGTATATAGCAAATTACTAATTTGTGTGGGTGCACCCCCCTTAGTATGGCTAAGTATATATAATATTATAGCAATCAGAGGAATCAGAGGGGTTAAGTGGTTTCCCAGTGTGGTGTCAAAATTCTTGGGCCAAAGGAGGTTGTCTTATAATAATACAGTTTAAGTTGAGCATTATGAAAACAGGCCAAACTTACCCATTTTGGATTTCCCATCTTCGTATTTTGTTCTCTGCAATACATGATGCACAATCCGACTTCTCGTGGAGTTGCTGAAGAATGTGTCTTTGTTGTTAATTGTGAAACTGTGGGAAACAGAGAATAGTCTGTTACAGAGCTGGTATCCACTACTAGATTTTTAAATTAGTTTCTTAGCAGGGATTAGAGATTAACAGGCTTAAATAGGAATAGTATGACAGTAGACCTGAGCTAGAAATAGAGACACGAGAATCAAGGAATTTCAGATGATGAAATGAAGTGATTGATTCACCAGTTAAATTGACAATAAACT